>NC_083575.1:16298053-16563053 GCF_027579695.1 Neoarius graeffei | reverse complement strand
TTGAAACTCAGGTTATACAACACTGAGACTGTGTCTATTCCCCAAGCTAAACAAAAAAGTCGAAATACTCAGAGAGTTTGTTCTGGTAACCTAATTAATATAAAATTAGATCATACTGACTGTACAGCCACTGCCAGCACCTTTGATCTAAAGGTAGGACTATTAAATATTAGATCTCTTACATTGAAAGCAGGGGTGGCACGGTGGTGTAGTGGTTAGCGCTGTCGCCTCACAGCAAGAAGGTCCGGGATCGAGCCCCATGGCCGACGAGGGCCTTTCTGTGCGGAGTTTGCATGTTCTCCCCGTGTCCACGTGGATTTCCTCCAGGTGCTCGGGTTTCCCCCACAGTCCAAAGACATGCAGGTTAGGTTAACTGGTGATTCTAAATTGACCGTAGGTGTGAATGTGAGTGTGAATGGTTGTCTGTGTCTATGTGTCAGCCCTGTGATGACCTGGCGACTTGTCCAGGGTGTACCCTGCCTTTCAACTGTAGTCAGCTGGGATAGGCTCCAGCTTGCCTGTGACCCTGTAGAACAGGATAAAGCAGCTAGAGATAATGAGATGAGATGAATATATAGCATTAAATTAAGCTAGTCCTCCTGGATACAGTTCTATACACCAGCCTCGTCTCACTGGCAGAGGAGGAGGTGTCACGATTATTTATCATGATTATCGAGGCATAACACAAAAACCTGGTTATAAATTTAATACATTTGAATTTCTTCATATGAATCTAATGTATGTAGTCTTGAAAAATAAGTCTACCCAGTCAATTCCGTTACTTACTATGATCCATAACCTATTATTTATATTCTGAGTTTCTTTTTGAATTTGCAGATTTCATCTCAGACCTGGTCATTTCCTTAGACAAAGCTTTAGTTGTCGGAGATGTTAATATTCACGTCGATAACCCTGAAGATCCTCTGAAAACAGCGTTCGTGTCCATTTTAGATTCAGTAGGGGTTAATCAGAATGTCATAGGACCTACCCATAATGGTGGTCACACTCTCGATCTAATACTAAAATTCGAGTTAAATATAGCCACACCTTCACAGTCTGAAGTTATCTCAGATCATTATCTCATCTTATTCAAAATATGTCTGAACAATAATATATGCACCTCACCACGCTACTGTATTAAACGTACATTCATGTAAACTACTGCACAGAGTTTTATAAATAGCCTCCCAGAGTTGTCAACTTTGATTGGATCACTGTCAGCCCCCGCGGAACTTGATCAGGCAACTGAATGCTTAGAGTCAATGTTCTGGTATACTTTAGATAATGTTGCTCCATTTAAAAGGAAAATGATTAGAGAGAAAAAATTAGCACCCTGGTATAACAATGACATTTGCACTTTAAAACAGACCACTCAAAAATTAGAACTAAAATAGTATCAAACAAAATCGGTAGCATTCAAATTAGCATGGAAGGAGAGCTTCCTGAAGTATAGAAAAGCTCTTAGTGCTGCAACATATTTCTCCACCCTAATAGAAGATAACAAAGATAATCCTACATTCTTATTTAATAGTGTAGCAAAATTAATGAGGAAAAAGACCACTATAGACACATGCACACCTGCAATATGTAGTAGCAACGACTTCATGAATTTTTTCAGTGACAAAATTGAAAATATCCAATAAAAAAATTCAAACTCCTAATTTAAGGCCTGAAAATTTACACTGGTGCTTGAAAGTTTGTGAACCCTTTAGAATGTTCTATATTTCTGCATAAATATGACCTAAAACATCATCAGATTTTCACACAAGTCTTAAAAGTAGATAAAGAGAACCCAGTTAAACAAATGAGATAAAAATATTACAGTATACTTGGTAATTTATTAATTGAGGAAACTTATCCAATATTACACATCCGTGAGTGGCAAAAGTATATGAACCTCTAGGATTAGCAGTTAATTTGAAGGTGAAATTAGAGTCAGGTGTTTTCAATCAATGGGATGACAATCAGGTGTGAGTGGGCACCCTGTTTTATTTAAAGAACAGGGATCTATCAAAGTCTGATCTTCACAACACATGTTTGTGGAAGTGTATCATGACACAAACAAAGGAAATTTCTGAGCACCTCAGAAAAAGCATTATTGATGCTTATCAGGCTGGAAAAGGTTACAAAACCATTTCTAAAGACTTTGGACTCCACCAATCCACAGTCAGACAGATTGTGTACAAATGGAGGAAATTCAAGACCATTGTTACCTTCCCCAGAAGTGGTCGACCAACAAAGATCACTCCAAGAGGAAGGCATGTAATAGTCGGCGAGGTCACAAAGGACCCCAGGGTAACTTCTAAACAACTGAAGGCCTCTCTCACATTGGCTAATGTTAATGTTCATGAGTCCACCACCAGGAGAACACTGAACAACAATGGTGTGCATGGCAGGGTTGCAAGGAGAAAGCCACTGCTCTCCAAAAAGAACATTGCTGCTCATCTGCAGTTTGCTAAAGATCACGTGGACAAGCCAGAAGGCTATTGGAAAAATGTTTTGTGGACGGTGAAGACCAAAATAGAACTTTTAGGTTTAAATGAGAAGTGTTATGTTTGGAGAAAGGAAAACACTGCATTCCAGCATAAGATGTCAAGATAAACAGATGAGGACCCAAGAGCACAAGTTAAATGTTGAGTTTTATGAATAGCAGGGGAAAGGGAAGATGTGCATAGTTCAGTGGCCAGAGATGGCTGGTGGGAGCATAGTGGTGATGTCTGCAGTCTCCCATCCAAGTACTAACCAGGCTTGGCCCTACTTAGCTTCTGAGATAAGATGGGGTCAGGCGTTGTCAGAGTAGCATGGCTGTAAGCTGACAATACTTGGGTTTCAGGCAGTCTCCCAGCAAGCAGTCCCTCAGCAGACAGACAGGACAGCACAACAGGCAGGAGTAGGGAACAGGCTGGAACACAGAGTCACAGATCAGGTAGATTAGGGACAGAAATGCAGGGTCAGGTTACCAGGACTGAAGAGTTGACAGAGTCGATGCCTAGAAGATGATCTGACACTGAAGCTTGGGAGGACTGCAGTTTAAATACCCACAGAGGAGGAGCAGGTGATAGGCAACAGCCAATGACAGCTACTGAAAGTTAATAAGAGGAGTATGCGGGCGTGGCAGGTAATACTGAGTGGAGAGGAGTGGAAATGTTACCTGAAGAGAGGAAAACCACAGGTAGGACCATGACAGAACCCCCCCCCCCTCAAGGGATGGCTCCAGAAGTCCCTAGGCACAGACCCACCAAGACGGGTGGGAGGAGGGGGAATACCGGTGGAGGGTCAGAATTCCTCTGACCGGTCCATGTCCATAGCCTCCACACCATCTTCACTGTCGGAAGACTCGGACGCTGGAGCAGGGGTGGCGGCAGGGTCCGGAAGTGGCTCCGTATGGTGAGAACCCCTACATTGACCCCGTCGGATGGAGGGCTGGTCGGGGTGTAGGCGATGGAAGTCGGCGATGAGGGCCAGATCCAAAATCCTTCCAGCGGGGACCCATGCCCTCTCCTCAGGACCATAACCCTCCCAGTCTACCAAGTATTGGATGCCCCTACCCCTTTATCGAAAGCGGAGCAGTCATCGGACCGTGTAGACTGGTCCACCATCAATGAAGTGTGGAGGAGGAGGTGGCGGTGTTGCCAGGACCAGGGGGCTCTCGTGCACCGGTTTGAGTTTGGAGACGTGGAAGGTGGGATGTATCCTCATGGTCTTGGGCAGCAGCAGCCGAACTGCCGTGGGACTGATGACCTTCTGTACGGGAAAGGGTCCAATGTAGCAAGGTGCCAATTTGCGTGACTCCACCCGTAGTGGTAGGTGTCGAGCAGACAACCATACCTTCTGGCCGACGTGGTAAACGGGTGCAGGGGTCCTCCGCCGGTTAGCCCCAATAGCATAGCTGGTACTGGACTTCAGGAGTGCGGTGCAGGCCTGGGCCCACGTGTGGTGGTGGGCGTAGGCAAGAGCAGACGGGCAGGTGGCTTCTCCCTCCTGGCTGGCAAACAGAGGTGGTTGATAGCCATACACACACTGGAAGGGGGAGAGTCCGGTGGCAGAGCTGGTGAGGGAGTTGTGGGCATATTCCACCCAGAGCAGATGTTGAGCCCAGGCGTGGGGGTTGCGTGAAGCCACACACCTAAGTGCCTTCTCCAGTTCCTGATTCATGCACTCCATTTGGCCATTTGACTGTGGGTGAAACCCAGACGACAGACTGGCAGTGGCCCCGAGGAGGTGGCAGAATTCCCTCCAGAAACTGGTGGAGAACTGCGGTCCCCGGTCAGAAACGATATCCCTGGGCAGGCCGTGGACCCGAAAGACATGTTCTAAGATGACCCGGGCAGTCTCCTTCGCAGTTGGCAGTTTTGGGAGAGGCACAAAGTGGGTCATCTTACTGAAGTGGTCCACAATGGTGAGGATGACCGTATTACCTTCCGATGGAGGAAGACCAGTAACAAAGTCCAGGGAGACATGGGACCAGGGACACATGGGTACTGGCAGGGGCTGGAGTAACCCGGCTGGGGGCTGACTGGGGGACTTGTGCTGGTTGCAAGTGGGGCAGGCTCTCACAAATCCTGGTTGTCCTTCCTCATCGACGGCCACCAGAATCACTGAGACAGCAGATGAAGGGAGCGTGTGACCCCAGGGTGACAGGCCAGGCGGGAGTCATGTCCCCATTGAATCACCTGAGACCTCAGGTCGGCTGGAACATAGAGACGGTTGTAGGGGCAAGTGCTGGGGCCTGGCTGGTCCCTGATGGCCTCTCGAACCTGCTCCTTGATGTCCCAGGTCAGGGCAGCAATGACACAGGGGCTTGGGAGGATGGGTGTTAATTCCTCCTTGGATGCCTCATCCCTCTGAAACATCCAGGAGAGTGCATCGGGCTTGATGTTGCGGGAGCCAGGACGGTAGGAAAGGACAAAGTTGAATCGGGTGAAGAATAGTGACCACCGGCGCTGATGGGAGTTTAGCCTCCTGACTCTCCAGATATATTCCAGGTTTTTGTGGTCTGTCCAGACCACAAATGGAACCTTAGACCCCTCCAACCAGTGGAGCCACTCCTCGAGGGCTAGCTTGACAGCCAGCAGCTCACGATTGCCGATGTCGTAGTTGCTTTCTGCTGGGGTCAGTCTTCGGGAGTAGAAGGCGCAGGGGTGCATTTTTCCATCCTCAGCTGCCCGCTGGGAAAGCACAGCCCCGACTCCCACATCCGAAGCATCTACCTCCACCACAAACTGCCACTCGGCGTCAGGCATCCGGAGGATGGGAGCTGAAGTGAAACAGGCCTTGAGGGTTTCGAAGGCTTTGTCAGCTGCTGCAGTCCATTGGAAGGGCTGCTTGATGCTGGTCAGTGTGGTGAGTGGGGCTGCCACAGTGCTGTAGCCCCGGATGAACCTCCTATAGAAGTTGGCGAACCCCAGGAACTGCTGCAGTTTCTTACAGCTCTCTGGAACCAGCCACGACGTCACTGCCAACACCTTCACAGGGTCCATTTGAATGCTGCCCTCGGTCACCACATATCCCAGGAACGAGACAGACTGAGCATGGAACTCGCACTTCTCTGCTTTCACAAACAACGAATTTTCAAGCAGGCGGCGCAGGACCAACTGGATGTGGTGGGTGTGTTCAGACGGTTTTAGAGAAGATCAAAATATCATCCAAGTAAATGAAAACGAACTTATTGAGCATGTCTCTAAGGATGTCATTTACCAGCACCTGGAACACTGCTGGGGCATTGGTGAGACCGAATGGCATGACCAGATATTCATAATGTCCCGTCGGGGTGTTGAACGCAGTCTTCCACTCGTCGCCTTCTCTTACTCGCACCAGATGGTAAGCGTTCCGGAGATCTAGCTTGGTGAACACTGTGGCCCCTTGCAGCAGTTCAAAGGCAGAGGAGAGTAGTGGCAGAGGGTAGCGGTTCTTAACTGTAATGTCATTCAAGCCCTGGTAATCTATGCATGGGTGAAGAGAACCATCCTTCTTTCCCACGAAGAAAAATCCAGCTCCGGCAGGAGAGGATGATGGACGGATTAGGCCAGTGGCCAGAGAGTCGTTTATGTAGTCCTCCATGGCCTTTCTTTCCAGGGCTGACAGGGAGTAGAGATGGCTCTTAGGGGGTGCGGTGCCTGGCAGGAGGTCGATGGCGCAGTTGTATGGTCGGTGTGGGGGCAACGATGTGGCCTTGGACTTGTTGAACACCTCTCTCAGGTGGTGATAGCAGACAGGAACCTTGGATATGTCGGGGGTGGAGCTGGTGGTCTCCTGGTTGGCTGGCAGGATGGCTCCCTTCAAGCAGGTCTGATGGCAGCCCCTTCCCCACTCTCGTATGGTGCCAGTCTCCCAGTCAAGTTGGGGGTTGTGTAGACGGAGTCACGGGTACCCTAGGATGAGTGGTTGGCCAGGTGAGTGTAGGAGGTGGAACTGGATGGACTCCTCGTGGTTTCCTGACAGCAACATGGTCATGGGGTTTGTGATGTGTGTAACTGTGCCGAGACGATGTCCACCCAGCGCTCATACAGGAACGGGTGGAGTGAGATGGTGGCGATCCACACCCAGCTGCTGTGCAAACTCTGTATCCATGATGTTGGCTTCGGCTCCAGAGTCCACCAGGGCGGTCAGGGCACAAGTGGTGTCGGGAAGCTGAAGGCAGAGCTGAAGCAGGGGTTTACAGATGGAGGTCAGGCGGTGCTGTCGTTCCTCGGGGGAGAGGGAGGCACGGCTGATCTCCATGGGCTCAGACTGATTATGTCGGCTTTGGGGCATGACAGGCGGGAACTGGGCAGCAGAAGACTCCCCCCGAGTGCGGGTGGCAGGTTGACTAGGACGCCCCTTCTCTCGTCTACGGATCTGGATACGATGATCGATGCGCACGGCAATGGCCTCATCGAGTGTCGGGGGTTGCTTATGGGAAACGAGCTCATCCTTGACATAGTCCGCCAAACTGTGGAGGAAGGCGTCCACTAGCGCCACCATGTTCCACGAACTGCGCCTCGCCAGGGTACGAAAGTCGATGGAGTAGTCCGCCACCGTCCAGTTGCCCTGACGGATACTCATCAGTGCTCGTGACATCTGTTTTTGACGAGCCCAGGTCGAACACCTTTAACATCTCCTCGGCGAAGGCACAGGCCGGGGTCTGCCGGTCGAATTCTGCTGTCCCCCACAGCCGATTAGGTGAGTGATGACGTACCCCACCTTGGCTCCCTCCGTCAAGAAGGTCCTGGGCTGCAGAGAGAACTGGATACAGCAGCTGGTCAGGAATGGCCTGACCTGGTTTGGGTCACCATTGAAACGTTCCGGATTACCAGGGGCCAGAGCAGGAGGAACATGAGCGGATGGAGTGGTGAGGTTGGTGAGTACTTGCAGGACCTGCTGCTGTTGTTGTTGAAACAGTTGTTGCTGCTGGTCAAGTTGGAGCAGAGATGCAATGTTGCCAGACATCCAGTTTATGTCTCCCTCTGTATGTTCCAGTCACTGCAGGGCAGTCATTTCGGGCTCAATCACCATGCTGGTCGGGGAGGGCGCTGGGTCCATGATGGTCAGATCGTTCTGTCAGGATAAACAGACGAGGACCCAAGAGCGCAAGTTAAATGTTGAGTTTTATTGATAGCAGGGAAAAGGGAGTTGGGAGGATGTGCATGTGTGAAGTTCAGTGGCCAGAGGACTGAGAGGCAGGTGGGAGCATGGTGGTGATGTCTGCAGTCTCCCATCCAAGTACTAACCAGGCTCAACCCTACTTAGCTTCTGAGATCAGACAGGGTCAGGCATTGTCAGAGTAGCATGGCTGTAAGCTGACAGCACTTGGGTTTCAGGCAGTCTCCCAGCAAGCAGTCCCTCAGCAGACAGACAGGACAGCACAACAGGCAGGAGTAGGGAACAGGCTGGAACACAGAGTCACAGATCAGGTAGCAAGATTAGGGACAGAAATGCAGGGTCAGGTTACCAGGACTGAAGAGTTGATGGAGTCGATGCCTAGAAGACAATCTGACACTGAAGCTTGGGAGGACTGCAGTTTAAATACCCACAGAGGAGGAGCAGGTGATAGGCAACAGCCAATGACAGCTACTGAAAGTTAATAAGAGGAGGAGTATGCGGGCGTGGCAGGTAATACTGAGTGGAGAGGAGTGGAAATGTTACCTGAAGAGAGGAAAACCACAGGTAGGACCATGACATAAGAACCTTATCCCGTCTGTGAAACATGGTGGTGGTAGTATCATGGTTTGTGCCTGTTTTGCTAGATCTGGGCCAGGACGGCTTGCCATCATTGATGGAACAATGAATTCTGAACTAGACCAGTGAATCCTAAAGGAAAATGTCAGAACATCTGTCCATGAACTGAATCTCAAGAGAAAGTGGATCATGCAGCAAGACAACGACCCTAAGCACACAAGTCGTTCTACCAAAGAATGGTTAAAGAAGAATAAAAGTTAATGTTTTGGAATGGCCAAGTCAAAGTCCTGACCTTAATCCAATCAAAATGTTGTGGAAGGACCAGAAGCGAGCAGTTCATGTGAGGAAACCCACCAACATCCCAGAGTTGAAGCTGTTCTGTACGGAGGAATGGGCTAAAATTCCTCCAAGCTGGTGTGCAGGACTGATCAACAATTACCAGAAATGTTTAGTTGCAGTTATTGCTGCACAAGGGGGTCACACCAGATATTGAAAGCAAAGGATCACATACTTTTGCCACTTACAGATATGTAATATTGGATCATTTTCCTCAATAAATAAATTACCAAGTATAATATTTTTGTCTCATTTGTTTAACTGGGTTCTCTTTATCTACTTTTAGGACTATAGTTAGTTTTTTTTTTTTCTTTTTTATCAGACATCTAATTTTTGGGTTTGTTTACCTGACAGAGACAAAAACCCGACAAATACGAAAACTGGACAAACTCATCGCACAGAAAAAGAAGGCAGAACCGGAGCACGCACACATCAACGACAAATGGATTCATAACATATCAAGGTACAAACTCTCACAAGCAGAACGCAGTATACTAGCAAAAGGACTCAACTACGCTGTCACACCGAACCATATACCACATGATGAATTCATTCTGGCAACTGAATTAGCATGTGAGAAAATACAGGATCAGGGACAAAAAGCAGCACTAAGAAACGCAATAGCTGGTATATTGAAAACGGCCAAACCACCACCCAGTAACATCACAAAACAGGAAGCCAAAGCCATGAGAACATTAGCTAAAAATAAAGACATCACAATCCTCCCAGCAGATAAAGGCAGAACAACAGTTATTATGGACACTGATGAATATGAACGAAAAATGAATGAATTACTCAGCGACAACGCATTTGAAATATTAAAAAAAGACCCAACAGAAGACAAGAAAAAGAAACTTAAAGCACTACTAAAACCACTACTCAATGAAAATAAAATAGATAAGCAGGATTACAATCATTTAGTACCCACAGCCAATGTCATCCCCAGGATTTACGGTACACCAAAAATACACAAACCAGGAACACCATTACGCCCCATAGTAGATAGCATTGGTTCAGTCACATACAACTTATCAAAAGCACTCACCGAAATAATTAAACCATTACTAGGACTCACAGACCAACACTGCAAAAATTCAAAACATCTGGCAGAAGAACTAAAAAACATCAAAATGCAGCAAGATGAAGTTTTCATTTCACATGATGTCATATCTCTTTTCACCAGAACACCCACGGAAGCCACCATACAGATAGTACAAGACAAATTAAAAACAGACAGGACGCTCAAGAAACGCACAAACCTCACCGTACAAGACATCACTCAGCTCCTTCAATTCATCGCCACGTCCACATACTTTCAGTTCAGGAATACAATCTACAGACAGAAGGAAGGTTTTGCCATGGGAGACCCACTATCAGCCATCATGTGCGGCTTTTTCATGGAGGATCTGGAGCAGAAAGCACTCACTACAATACCAGCGGAATACAGACCAACACTCTGGAAACGGTATGTGGACGACATATTGGAAAAAGTAAAGAGGGGACACACTCAACAACTCACCGACCATCTCAACACCATAGACAATACCGGCAATATAAAATTCACACATGAAGAAGAAACGGAGCAGTCGATAGCATTTTTGGATTTAAAAATACAACACACAGAAGATGGGGACATCAAAATAAAAGTACACAGAAAACCCACACATACCGACCAATATTTAAACTGGACTTCCGAACACCCCATAATGCACAAAATATCCGTAGTTAGAACATTACATGAACGCACAGCAATAATTACAGATCCACAGGACAAAGAACAGGAGGAACAACATATACAACACGCACTGAAGGCATGTCAATATCCACAATGGGCAATATCCAAAGGGGCGGAACAGGTTAAGAACAACAAAACACAGAAGAAAGAGAAAAAACAAACTAACAAACAAGAACACAGGGGAGTAGTGACATTACCATACATCAGGGGAATAACTGAACGCATTCAAAGAGTAATGAGGAAACACAACATTAACACAACTGTCAAACCACACACAACACTCCGTCAGATCCTGGTTCATCCCAAAGACAGAATACATCCGGATAACAGATGCAACACCATATATGAGATTCCATGTCAATTATGCAATAAAACTTATATTGGGGAGACAGGAAGGAGGTTCAACACAAGAAAACATGAACATAAGAAAGAGTGCGAAAAGGAGACAGCTACAAGACAAACCCGAACAATAAAAGAAAAGGCACAACAGGAAAATTATAAGTCAGCTATAACAGATCACTGTAAAAGGGAAAATCACATTATGGACTGGGGGAATGCCAGAGTCATCCACACAGAAGATAACAAACATCAGCGCTGGATCAGGGAGGCCATGGAGATCCGTAAGCGAAGCCCGAGGACCATCAACCGGGATGAGGGAGCATACATGCTCTCCCATGCCTGGAGTGACATCTTGCAGGGGACGAACAGACAGTATAAGGCGTGACCGACCTGTCAAACCAGACGGGAAGGCCACGCCTTCAGAAACAGCAGCTGATAAAAGATGCGTCACCAATTAACATCCGGTGACACTCTGAGGAAGACGGAAGTTGTACGTCGAAACATGTCAGGTAAACAAACCCAAAAATTAGATGTCTGATAAAAAAGAAAAAAAAAAAAACTAACTATATTTAATATAAGACATAATGAACGTAATCGAAAGATACTTTTAGGACTTGTGTGAAAATCTGATGATGTTTTAGGTCATATTTATGCAGAAATATATTAAACTCTAAAGGGTTCACAAACTTTCAAGCACCACTGTAAGTAACCCTGTTGTTAACAATATAACTGTATCAGATCAGCAATTAGAATGTTTTACTCCCCTTAGAGAAATCAAACTAATTTTATTCATCTCTGCATCAAAATCCTCAACTTATGTACTAGATCCCTTACCTACACAACTCTTCAAACAGATAATACATGAAGCACTTGAATCGCTTCTAAAAATAATAAATTCTTCCCTTAGGATTAGCTATGTACCCAAATCCTTTAAATTAGTAGTTATCAAACCCCTGATTAAAAATAAAAATGACCTCATCCCCTGTCAACTGTCCAATTATTGGCCAATATCAAATCTCCCCTTTATCGCCAAGATCCTAGAAAAAGCTGTGGCACAGCAGCTATGCCCATATTTACATAGCAATAAAATCCATGAAATATATCAGTCAGAATGTAGACCTCATCATAGCACAGAGACAGCACTGGTTAAAGTAGTAAATGACCTACTGTTGGGATCTGATCAGGGCTGTGTCTCCCTGCTTATATTGCTTGACCTTAGTGCAGCCTTTGACACCATTGATCATTCCATTCACCTGGATAGACTAGAACATGTTGTGGGAGTTAAGGGAATGGCCCTCTCCTGACTCAGCTCTTATTTAACTGATCACTATCAGGATGTTGATGTAAATGATGATTTTTCTAGACATACTGAGGTAAAGTTTGGTGTTCCACAAGATTCTGTCTTAGGCCCACTGGTTTTTTCTTTATATATGTTACTGTACCTCTGAGTGATATTATTCATAAGCATGGTATTAGTTTCCACTGTTATGCTGATGACATACAGTTGTATGTTTCTGCAAAACCAGATGAGAGACACCAGCTTAATAGAATTGAGGAATGTGTAAAGGACATTAGACACTGGATGCTTATTAACTTCCTTCTGTTTAATTCTGACAAGACTGAAGTACTTGTACCAGGACCACATACAGTTATAAGTAGGTTTTCTGATTACACAGTAACTCTGGATGGCCTTTCTGTTTCTTCATGTGCAGCAGTAAAAGACCTAGGGGTGATCATTAACTCCAGTCTTTCATTGGAAACTCCTATCGATAACATTTCCTGGATAGCTTTCTTTCATCTCAGAAATATTGCCAAGATAAGAAATATAATGTCACTAAATGACACAGAAAAACTAGTTCATGCTTTTATTACCTCTAGGTTAGATTATTGTAATGCCTTACTGTCTGGATGTTCTAATAAGTGCATAAACAAGCTCCAGTTAATTCAAAATGCAGCAGCAAGTGTCCTTACAGATATGACCACATCACCCCTGTCTTATTCACAATGCACTGGCTCCCAATCAAATTTCGTATTGATTATAAAATACTACTTTTGACCTTTAAAGCACTGAATGGTCTCGTGCCATAGTACTTGAGCAAATTTCTGGTCCTTTATGACCTGCCACGCCTACTTGGATCAAAAGGTGCAGGCTATCTGCTGGTACCTTGTATAGAGTGAAGGCTACATCAGGGAGCAGAGCTTTTTCTTACAAAGCCCCACAGTTATGGAACAGCCTTCCAAGTAATGTTCGGGACTCAAACAGTCTCAGTGTTTAAGTCTAGGCTGAAAACATATCTGTTTAATCAAGCCTTTTGTTAATATTTTTTAATGCTTTAAGTAAAGGAGTAGATCTGGAGGGTCCTCAGGTATAGAGTGTTTTGGTAAATTGGGATATATGGATGCTGTCAGCCCCCCACTCACTCGCTCACTTGGGTTTGTTGATGGTGTAGTGGCTGGCTGCTTTATATCCCAGAGTGCCCTCATGCCTGTGTTACCTTCTGGATCTCCCCTTTTAGTTATGCTGTCATAGTTAGTTCTGCTGGAGTCCCTGCTTGCACTTAGCGCAAAATGTATTCTGTTCTTACTCATTAGGTGACTTTGGGTATCCCAAACAACATGTGTTTCTCTCTCCTCCCCCCTTCACTCTGTCTGTCCCTCTAAGTTACATGTCAATCCTGAGACCGAGATGCTGACCTCTTCTGCTCCTCAGACCTGCCTGATCCATTCTGATACCCTATGTCTGGCTGGAGTCTCATCACATTGCACCTGCACTGTAAAAAATTATATCTTAGCAAGTGAAAATATCTTGAAAATAGTTGAAACAGTCGAGCATTTCCTATTAGAAAAATACAAGAGACTAATTCTGAGATTATTAAACCTAGTTCTAGATTGCAACCAACTTATTCTCAGATGTCTTATCAAATAAAAATATCTGTCCATGCAGCAAGATAATTTCACTAGTATTGAGTATTTTCTCTTCAAATTCAGTTTTCAATTTTTTTGCAGTGTGTGGAGGACGGCCCCATATGGACAGGTGAAGGTCACACTTGTAAGATGGCTCTGGACACTTACAGTAATGCTTTTATGGCTGAGGACTACAGTTAAATTACTAACTTTAGGACTGCAGTTGTCATGAACAGTTGTGCACTCAAGTTTCCATCAATGAACAGTTTATAACTTCAACAAAACAGACCTCATGTTAAAACTATAATTAATTTCTTGGTTTCACAGTTATACTTTGTGACTATATAGGACACCTGTTATAGAAGCAAATTATTTATAATCAAGTTGTCTGTTATCACCCAAATGAGGTTGGGTTCCATTTTGAGTCTGGTTCCTCTCGAGGTTTCTTCCTTGTTTTGTCTGAAAGTGATTTTCCTTACCACTGTCGCCACAGACTTGCTCATTAGGGATAAATTAGGGATAAAATTAGCTCATGTTTAAAGTCTTTACTTTTCTGTAAAACTGCTTTGCGACAATGTCTATTGTTAAAAGCCCTATAAAAATAAACCTGACTTGACTAACTTTTTACTTTTGATAATTATGACCTACAGTGCAAAAAAAAAAGATCTCAAAACATTCAAGTATTTCAATTAGAGTTTGAGTAAAACAGTATAAATATTGTGTATCTCTCGGTCTACTTCAGTACACACAATCACTGTGTTTTATCAATCATGAGGAAGATTGCTGACTTGACAGTTGTCCAGAAGCTGAACTACACCCTCAACAAGGTAGGTAAGCCATAGAAGGTCATGGCTGGAAAAGGTGCACAAGCAAAAGGGATGACCACAGCCTTGAGAGGAATGTCAAGAAAAGTTGATTCAAGAACTTGGGAGAGCCTCACAAGGAGTGGACTGAGGCTTGTGCCAGTGCATCAAGAGCCACCATACACAGACATCTTCAGGAAAGGGGCTACAACAGTCACATACCTAATATAAAGCCACTCCTGAACCAGAGACAAAGTCAGAAGCATCTTACCTGGGTTAAGGAGAGAAAGAACTGGACTTTTGCTTCGTGGTCCAAAGTCCTCTTTTTAGATGAAAGTAACTTTTGCATTTCATTTGGAAATCAAGGTCCAGAGTCTGGAGAAAGAGTGGAGAGGTACAGAATCCAAGGTCCAGTGTGAAGTTTCCGCAGTCTGTGATGATTTGGAGTGCCATGTCATCTGCTGGTGTTGGCCCACTGTGTTTTATCAAGTCCAAAGTCAACACAGCCATCTACCAGGAGATTTTAAAACACTTCATGCTTCCATCTTCTGACAAGCTTGATGGAGATGCAGATTTCCTTTTCCAGCAGGACTTAGTACTTGCTCACAGTGCCAAAACTACTACCAAATGGTTTGCTGACCATGATATTACTGTGCTTGATTGGCCAGCCAACTCACCTGACCTGAACACCATAGAGAATCTATGGGGTACTTTCAAGAGGAAGATGAGAAACACCCAACCCAAAACTACAGACGAGCAGAAGTCCACTATCAAAGTAACCTGGGCTTCAATAACGCCTCAGCAGTGCCACAGGCTGATAGTCTCCATGCCACGCCGCACTAATACAGTAATTCGTGGTAAAGGAGCCCCAACCAAGTATTGAGTATTTAAATGAACATACTTTTCAGAAGTTGGACATTTTTGTATTGTAAATCCTTTCTTGATTTATCTGAGGAAATATTCTAATTATTTGGGATACTGGGGGCGGCACGGTGGTGTAGTGGTTAGCGCTGTCGCCTCACAGCAAGAAGGTCCGGGTTCGAGCCCCATGGCCGGCGAGGGCCTTTCTGTGCGGAGTTTGCATGTTCTCCCCGTGTCCATGTGGGTTTCCTCCGGGTGCTCCGGTTTCCCCCACAGTCCAAAGACATGCAGGTTAGGTTAACTGGTGACTCTAAATTGACCGTAGGTGTGAGTGTGAATGGTTGTCTGTGTCTATGTGTCAGCCCTGTGATGACCTGGCGACTTGTCCAGGGTGTACCCCGCCTTTCGCCCGTAGTCAGCTGGGATAGGCTCCAGCTTGCCTGCGACCCTGTAGAACAGGATAAAGCAGCTAGAGATAATGAGATGAGATGAGATGAGATTTGAGATACTGGATTTCTGATTTTCATAAGCTATAAGAGACGATATTCTTTTTTTGATCCTGATGAGGGGAAATTCAGGTGTTGCAGCAGTTCAATGACACCGTAAAATATAGATAAATGTAGGTTCTGGGAATTGATAAAAAGTTAGCTAGATTATGTAGTCTTTCTTCTCCTTTTCATAGGGCTAGAAGCAGATGAAATTAAAAACAGGGCCATACAGTGGAAGCCACACCAATTGTATGTTATTCAAGAAGTAGGAAAAATTCCTTTTGTCTTTTGAAAATTCCAACAAGATTATGAAGCTTGCCCAGATGAATGTTTTACTTAACATTATACTGAGTTTTATTCTGTTCAGGTACATTAAATTAGGCCAGTGAAATATTTCTAAATTTGTGTCATTTATTTTTAAGAGTCCAAAAACCATGCCAGACTGAGACCCAGGTAGTGTACAGAAGAGACTCAGAGACTGTGTTTGGAATTTTTTTCCCTCGTAACCTTTCTAACAATAGTTAGATGTCTCTTCTCACTTCCCAGTTCTAACTGGGACATGACATCTAACTGGAATAATATCATCAGCTGTAGGCCTACTCTTCTCCCCTCCAGGGGATTGAAAGCATGTGGCAGAAAAATAGTGCATGCATACTGTGTATGTGTGCAAGAGAGAAATAAAAGAAGAGGTGGTCTGGTAACCAGTTTTAATCTCTTTTTTTTTTTAAAGCAAGCCAATGAGGGCATTAGTCACCCTCCACCTCACAATGAGTGGATTTGAAACACTACAAGTCCCAGCACCACCACCTGGCTCTTCCCATAGTGCAATGGGGTAATGTGCATGAAGGTGGTATCGGTTATGCAGCCAGATAATACGTCACTACAGCTAGCACCCTGCAGGGTCTCTGATTGATTTTTGTTTCACCTCTAGCAGGTTGGGTCATGATGATAAAATGTTAAATGAAATTAATGTTTAAGGGCCCCCCATTTCAGAGTTCTATGCTCTCACACATCCAAAAGGACTCATGGGGAATTGTGGAACAGAATTCTATAGTACTAATATTTGCTTTCTCAAGATGTCTCCCATCTGTTTGTCAAACTTATCACCATAATTTAAATGAACCCTTGTATCAAGAAGTAGAAAGCACATTGTTCTACATTGTTAGGAGTCATAATTAGCAGAATACCTTGACTCCAATAAATATTTTCATGATGAATTTGAACTGATGAACTCAAACTCAGCATTTTCTTTCCAAATAATGCCAACTTACTGACTTGACCAATCAGTTATAATTAAACATTAATCCATGATACATAACCTGGGCTGCAGTTCTGGTACTTGGATCCCTCATCTTCTTGCATTTTTGGGAATGCTCATCCACTCACTTGGCAATACTTATCACTGTTGTGATGACAAGACTTCAGTTCAACCTGCCTTTCCCTTCTAAGATTGCGCAGATCTACACAGTTCAGCATGGTTTACAGATATCTCAGCCTGCATGAAAGATTTTGACCTTCATCTGAGCTTTGGAAGTATAGAGCTGTTGTAACCCATAGCAAATTCCTCAATGCAACAGAACATCAGTGTCAAATGTAACGCATAGTTGCTACTCCCATTAAGACCCACCAACCTTAACCCTGGGTAACCACTGACAATTACAGCCCCGATTCCAAAAAAGTTGGGACAAAGTACAAATTGTAAATAAAAACGGAATGCAATGATGTGGAAGTTTCAAAATTCCATATTTTATTCAGAATAAAACATAGATGAGATATCAAATGTTTAAACTGAGAAAATGTATCATTTAAAGAGAAAAATTAGGTGATTTTAAATTTCATAACAACAACACATCTCAAAAAAGTTGGGACAAGGCCATGTTTACCACTGTGAGACATCCCCTTTTCACTTTACAACAGTCTGTAAATGTCTGGGGACTGAGGAGACAAGTTGCTCAAGTTTAGGGATAGGAATGTTAACCCATTCTTGTCTAATGTAGGATTCTAGTTGCTCAACTGTCTTAGGTCTTTTTTGTCGTATCTTCTGTTTTATGATGTGCCAAATGTTTTCTATGGGTGAAAGATCTGGACTGCAGGCTGGCCAGTTCAGTACCCAGACCCTTCTTCTACCCAGTCATGATGCTGTAATTGATGCAGTATGTGGTTTGGCATTGTCATGTTGGAAAATGCAAGGTCTTCCCTGAAAGAGACGTCATCTGGATGGGAGCATATGTTGCTCTAGAACCTGGATATACCTTTCAGCATTGATGGTGTCTTTCCAGATGTGTAAGCTGCCCATGCCACACACACTAATGCAACCCATACCATCAGAGATGCAGGCTTCTGAACTGAGCGCTGATAACAACTTGGGTCGTCCTTCTCCTCTTTAGTCTGAATGACACGGCGTCCCTGACGTATTCACAATAGAACATAGACAACATATCAAATGTCGAACTTCAAATTTTGATTCGTCTGACCACAGAACAGTTTTCCACTTTGCCACAGTCCATTTTAAATGAGCCTTGGCCCAGAGAAGACGTCTGAACTTCTGGATCATGTTTAGATACGGCTTCTTCTTTGAACTATAGAGTTTTAGCTGGCAACGGTGGATGGCACGGTGAATTGTGTTCACAGATAATGTTCTCTGGAAATATTCCTGAGCCCATTTTGTGATTTCCAAGCATGCCTGTATGTGATGCAGTGCCATCTAAGGGCCCGAAGATCATGGGCACCCAGTATGGTTTTCCGGCCTTGACCCTCACGCACAGAGATTCTTCCAGATTCTCTGAATCTTTTGATGATATTATACACTGTAGATGATGATATGTTCAAACTCTTTGCAATTTTACACTGTCGAACTCCTTTCTGATATTGCTCCACTATTTGTCGGCGCAGAATTAGGGGGATTGGTGATCCTCTTCCCATCTTTACTTCTGAGAGCCACTGCCACTCCAAGATGCTCTTTTTATACCCAGTCATGTTAATGACGTATTGCTAATTGACCTAATGAGTTGCAATTTGGTCCTCCAGCTGTTCCTTTTTTGTACCTTTAACTTTTCCAGCCTCTTGTAGGTACAGCCCGTCTCTTTTAGAACTACATATCCTATCAACCAACTTCCGCGATGACCTACGTCACGTCTGGGCGGGATTACCTACGTCACATCCTCCCTGAAGCCATAAGTGGCTCAAACACACTTCCGTCTTCCTCTTTGGCGCTGTGAACCTCATGGGTCACACAGACATAAAGAGGTCCCCCCCCACTGGACCGTCCGAAATCATGACTTCTGCCTGGCAAGAACGAAGACTCAGCACGCTTTCGTGTTTACCGCTGGCCATGGTAAAAATACTACTTGAGTCGCACTGTCTCACTCATTTTGAGTGACAACCGTTTTTTAAAATTTGTTCATTATAAGTAACGTTATGACTGCAGCCCAAAGCAATTAATTAAAAGTTGGAAGCGACCGGATTCCTTCTGACTTAATCGCTGTGCACATTGTTTGATCAGAGACGTTTCCTCACAAACGGCGAAGTTTGGACCAAGGAAACCTCTGCGTTTTTTTTACAGAAGCCTCCACGAGTCTCTGTGAACCTCAGCCTCTTCAGGACATTCCTGCATCCTACACAGAGGCAAAATACTGGAAGTAAGACTGGCATTTTGGGCAAATTAGTCTTAGGAATTAGCTTTATGAAGTAGTGTGAATTTAAACTCAGGAACTGTTTAATTGTGCACAATGACCATTGTGTTCTACAATTGTTCTCTCTCAGTTGTTTTAATAGATAGGTTGTTGCATGCTTTCTCTCTATCCTTTCTAACACTTTTAATTCATTATTACACATATTTTGACCTCATCAAGATTTCAGTAGATTTGATAATGTTATAGGCTAGTGGGTTAGCTAGCAACCAGGGCTAATCCTTTTGTCTCAACACCATGAGGTAGATCCTACCCTCCCCCACTCGAGATAACATTCCAAATCTGAGTTAGTTACTGCGCACATTCAAACTCTCTTTGTCTCCTCCTTCTCATACTGCGCAGTCACGCACAGGACACACCCTAAGAGCTCAGTGGCTTGCGTAGTAGGAAGGAGAAAATCTCTGCCTCGCACCCCTCCCTCTCTCTCTCTCTCTCTCACACACACACACACACACACCCAGATATATCACTGTTTATGCTTACATACAGATATATATATATATATATATATATATATATATATATATATCTGTATGTAATATATCACTGATGACCATCTGAATGTATTCAACTGCTATGTAGTGGTGCTCACACAAAAGCAGAGCACAGAAGATGGCAGGACAGAGTTCAGGTTGTTAAAGCGGGTTTTTATTGTCACACTTTTCAGTGAACATACAAACACAGACACACACACAACCGGCGTCTGGTTCGGGGAAGAGCTCCCTCTGCTCTCGCTCTCCCTCCTTAAGTAGGGCGCGGTCACTGGGGAAGACACACAAACAAAGGTGAATTGACATCAGGTGTAGTGATTCTGCCACTTACCTACCCTGACTCTGCCCTCCTGTCACATTCCGGCGCTTGACCACGCCCCCGCTGCCACATACCCCCACCACTCGACTCAGGCCGGGCAGCCGTCCGGCCTGCAGCCGACTCCCCCCGACAGGAGAGAAAGTCCGCCACAACCATCTGCGCCCCCGGCCTGTGGATCACCTTGAAGTTGAAGGGTTGGAGTGCCAGATACCAACGGGTGATCCGCGCGTTGGCATCCTTCAGCGGGCTGGTGACGTCCGAATAATTAGGTATAAACCTACGATAGTAGCCAGCCAGCCCCAGGAACTGTCTCACCCCCTTTTTGGTCTTGGGCCTCGAGCAGGCCGCAATTGCTGCTGTCTTGTTAATTCGGGGATGCACCTGCCCGTTGCCCAAGTGGAAGCCCAGATACCGTACTTCCACCTGCCCAATCGCACACTTCTTCGGGTTGGCTGTGAGACCCGCTCGCCTCAGCGACCTAAGGATGGCCCTCAGATGTTCGAGGTGCCTCGGCCAGTCATTACTATAGACAATAATGTTGTCGAGGTAGGCGGCCGCATAGGTGGTGTGGGGGCGGAGGACCCTGTCCATCAGCCGCTGAAATGTAGTGGGCGCCCCAAACAGCCGAAAAGGAAGTGTGACAAATTGGTGTAAGCCGAACAGTGTGGAAAAGGCCATTTTTTCTCGGGATAGTGGAGTCAAGGGGATCTGCCAATAACCCTTTGTTAAATCCAGTGTCGAATAAAAGCGAGCCATGCCTAGTCGATCGAGCAACTCATCAATACGAGGCATTGGGTACGCGTCAAATTTAGACACCGCGTTGACTTTTCTATAGTCCACACAGAACCGGACCGACCCGTTGGCCTTGGGTACCAAGACCACCGGGCTGCTCCAGTCACTGTGGGACTCCTTGACAATGCCCATTTCGAGCATGGCCTTGAGTTCTTCCCGAACCACCTTTTTCTTGTCTTTGGGTAGCCTGTAAGGGCAGCTATGCACTACCACCCCCGGGGGCGTCTCAATGTGGTGCTCTATGACGTTGGTGCGGCCGGGCAGGGGCGAGAACACGTCCGAAAACTCGGTCTGCAACTGGGCAACCTCCGCGAGTTGGGTTGGGGAGAGGTGGTCTCCACAGGGAACCAGAGAGGTATGCGATGTCAATGCGCCCTTTTGAACCTCCGGCCCCAGCTCCGCCTTCTCCGGAACCACCGACACCAATGCTATGGGGACCTCCTCGTTCCAGAGTTTGAGTTGATTGAGGTGGTAAATCTGTAGCGCCTCACCCCTGTCCGTTCGCCTCACCTCATTGTCGACGTCCCCGACTCGCCGTGTGACCTCAAAGGGTCCTTGCCACTTGGCAATCAATTTGGAGCTCGATGTGGGCAACAGTACGAGTACTTTATCTCCCTAAGGCGTGTACCCCTGTCATACAGGTGGGTTTGCCGTTCTTGGGCCTGCCGTAAATTCTCCTGGGTTAGGTGTGTGAGTGTGTGGAGTTTTGCGCGCAGGTCAATAACATATTGAATTTCATTTTTACTTGGTGAAGGTCCCTCCTCCCAATTTTCTCGCAGCACATCTAAAATGCCATGCAGCTTACGCCCATATAATAATTCAAACGGGGAGAACCCCGTGGAGGCTTGGGGGACCTCTCGCACTGCAAATAACAAGGGTTTGAGCCATTTATCCCAGTTACGTGCATCCTCACTTACAAATTTTTTAATTATATTCAAGGATGTGATTGAACCGTTCAACTAAACTTTCCGTTTGTGGGTGATACACGCTGGTGCGGATCGGCTTAATACCTAATAACCCATACAGTTCATTCAGTGTTCATGACATAAACGAGGTGCCTTGATCAGTCAGAATCTCTTTCGGGATTCCAACTTGGGAGATGACGTGGAAGAGTGCCTCCGCAATACTGTGTGCTGAGATATTGCGGAGCGGCACTGCTTCCGGGTATCGCGTTGCATAGTCCACCAGAACTAATATAAAGCGGTACCCTTGTGTTGACCGATCTAATGGCCCGACGAGATCCATCCCAATTCTTTCGACCGGGGTCTCGATTAACGGTAGAGGGCGCAAAGGCGCTTTTGGAATGGCCGCTGGATTTACTAACTGGCATTCGCGGCACGCCGTACACCACCTACGGACATTGGCGCGAATCCCCGGCCAATAGAATCGGGTCATTATTCGGGCTAGTGTCTTATCCTGCCCTAAGTGTCCAGCCATGGGATTAAAGTGAGCCGCCTGGAATGCCAATTCCCGGTGGCTTTTTGGAATCAAAAGCTGTGTGATTTCCTCTTTCATCTGAGTGTCCTGCATCACATGGTATAATCTATCCTTTATAATAGAAAAATAGGGGAAGGACGGGGTGGCGTTTGGCTGGAGCGTTTGACCATCAATTACTCTCACTTGGTCAAACGCATGCCGCAGAGTCTCGTCTTGTGACTGCTCTAATGGAAAATCCCCAAGGGATTCCCCAATAGAAGGAGGAGCCGGTGGCTCCTCACTCTGACGCGGAGATGACGTAGACGGCTCTGTGACAGCTGCTCCCGCCAAGGCGACACCAGGACCTCCCCCTGCTGAATTATGGCAGGACCCACTCCTCACTAAATGACTCATCAACTCCCCGAATCCCGGCCAATCAGTCCCCAAAATTATCGAGTGGGTGAGGCGGGGATTAACCTCCGCCTTTACTATAAATTTTTCCCCTTGGAAAAAAATGTGGACCGACACCAAAGGGTAGCTGTGAACATCCCCATGCACACACAACACCTTCACCCCCTGTGCTCCCCCCAATGCCTCGTCTTGCACCGGGCTTTGGTGAATTGAGGTCTGATTACAACCAGAATCCACCAACACCTGATATGTATCCCCTTGAATACTCACCGGTATGCTATACGCTCCGGCCCGATCGAGGGCGGCTCCTGGCGCGTCGGGGATCCGAACCACCGCTCCCACCTCCATTACCGTGCACTGCTGTTGGAGGTGGCCCAGCTCCCCACGGCGCCAGCAAACCGTCCCGGGCTTCCTCTCCGCACCGGTGTTCTGGGGCTCACTCACCTGAGGGGGGGGAGAGACAGACACAGAAGGGAGAAACGGGAGGGCACCGCGGGTGCGGCGGGCCGGCTGGGGTGGCGCCGGCCCCCGCCTTCGTGGTGGGGGAATGGGGCGAGGACGAGACACAGGAGGAGAGGGAGAGAGAGAGAGAGAGAAGAGGAGAGGAGAGAAGAGGCTGTCTGCTGTCCTGACGCCGGGACAGCCGCCAAATGGTTCTCCGCCAGCTCTATTGGCTGATCCAGCGACGCTGGGCGGTGGCACTGGACCCACTCCACGGTTCCTGCTGGCAAGCGTGCGATGAATTGTTCCAGTACCACCTGGTCGATGATCCCCTCGGCGTCATGGTTGTCGGCCCTCAACCACCGCCAGCAGGCATCCTGGAGTTGCTGGCCAAACGCGAACGGCCGGCCGACTTCCTCCAAGCGCAAAGTGCCAAAGCCCTGATGCTGCTACTCGGGGGTGCACCCCACACACTGGAGGACGGCCCAGCGAAGGTCCACATAGGCCAGCCGGCGGTCGGCGGGGAGCTGTAGTGCGGCCAGCTGTGCCTCTCCCATTAGCAAGGAGGAGGCACGCCGCACGCTGTTCCATCGGCCACCCCGAGGTCTCTGAGACTTGCTCAAAGAGCATGAGGAATGCCTCGGGGTCCTCCTGCGGGCCCATCTTTGTTAGGGTGAGGGGGGATGGGCCCGCGGTGGGAGCGTTGGTAGACCCCGCCGACACGAGGAGGTGCCGGAATGCCTGACGATCTTCTTGCTGGGCCAACACCAGGGCCTCGAACTGCTGTTCCTGCTCCTTTCGGAGGGTGACTAGTGCCTGGTGCTGGCTTTGCTGGGCCGTGGCAAGGGCGTGGACCAGGTCGGCGAACGGGGAGGACTCCATGGGGCTGTGCTGTTTCTGCGCTCCACGTCCCGGGTTTCAGCACCACTGTAGCGGTTCTCACACAAAGGCGGAGCACAGAAGATGGCAGGACAGAGTTCAGGTTGGTAAAGTGGGTTTTTATTGTCACACTTTTCAGTGAACATACAAACACTGACACACACACAACTGGCGTCTGGTTCGGGGAAGAGCTCCCTCTGCTCTCGCTCTCCCTCCTTAAGTAGGGCGCGGTCACTGGGGAAGACACACAAACACAAGTTAATTGACATCAGGTGTAGTGATTCTGCCACTTACCTTCCCTGACTCCGCCCTCCTGTCACAGACCGGCGCTTGACCACGCCCCCGCTGCCACATGCTATTACTCATTTTTTATCATTTTTATAATAAATTCAATTATTGTGAAACTGTGTGTTTATTTGTTGCTCCTATATACTTGAAGTCACACAATCTCAAAGACCTCCAAATTGCCTTCAGTGTGCTATTGGCTGTAGCATTTATGTAATACGGTAAGTGATACATTATTGCTGCATTGGTAGTGATCATAATAATTTGGAATATACCATAATTTGGCTGTTTGGTAATTTATTATTAAGCACCAAAATTAATGGTATTATTAATGAGACTGATTTAATGAGACTGATTTTATGAGATTGATCACTTAAGACCAATGGCACCCACACTCTTATTGCCCCTGTCCCAACTTTTTTGAGATGTGTTGCTGTCAAGAAATTTCAAATAAGCCAATATTTGGCATGAAATTTCAAAATGTCTCACTTTCGACATTTGATATGTTGTCTACAACCCCTGGCAAAAAATATGGAATCACTACTCTTGGAGGATGTTCATTTAGCTGTTTTACTTTGTGGCAAAAAAAAAAAAAATCAGAGACATGACACAAAATTGTTTTATTTAACAGCTGAACATTCTGGCTTTGTAAAATATACTTCAAAAAATTATATGAAATTGTTGTAATTAATGGCACATTTTTTTAAAGATCAAGTAGAAGAAAAAATTATGGAATCACTCACTGATGAGGAAAAAATTATGGAATCAAGCTATAACTTGCATTTCTAAAACAAATATCCGCACAAGCCTAAATGTGCAAATTAGTCTGCAGTTAAAAGAGACTGCTTGTAGACCTGAATGAGCTGTTGCACCTGGCTGATTGACAGAAAACATGGCCCCAACAAGAGAGCTGTCAGTTGAAAGAATGGAAAGGATTATAAAACTCCTTAAAGAAGGTAATTCAACACGGAGTGTGGTAAAAGATGTTGGTTGTTTCCAGTCAGCTGTGTCTAAAATTTGGAGCAAGTACAAACAAAATGGGAAGGTTGTAAAAGGGAAACATACAGGTAGATCAGAGCGTCAGGACAGGAAACTCAAAGCAAGATGCCTTGAAAATAGACAATGCACAAGAAAAGAAATGAAAAACAAATGGGCAGAAACAGGAGTCAATGTTTGTGACCAAAATTTAAGAAATCGGCTGAAGGAAATGGGATTTACATACAGAAAAGCCAAACGTTAACCATCATTAACACCTAAACAGAAGAAAACAAGGTTACAGAGGGGTTAAAGAGAAGGAGTCATGGACTGTGGGTGATTGGATGAAAGTTATATTCAGTGATGAATCATGAATCTGCATTGGCCAAGGAGATGATGCTGGAACTTTTGTTTGGCGCTGTTCCAATGAAACATATAAAGATGACTGCCTAAAGAAAACAAGCAAATTTCCAGTCATTGATGATATGGGGTTGGATGTCAGGTAAAGGACCTGGGCAGATGGCAGTCATTACCTCTACAGTAAATGCACAGGTGTACATTGAAATTTTGGACACTTTTCTCATTCCATCAATCAAAAGTACTTTTGGTGGTGATGAAGTCATTTTTCAGGATGATAATGCATCTTGCTACAGAGCAAAGAGCATTAAAACTTTTCTTCAGGAAAGGCAGATCAACTCAATGGCATGGCCAGCAAACAGTCTGGATCTCAATCCAATTGAAAATATATGGTGGAAATTGAAAAAAAAAAAAAAGTCCATGACAAGGCTTCATCCTGCAAAGCTGATCTGTCAACTCTTATACGAGAAAGTTGGAACCTGACTGATAAAGAATATTGTTTTTCATTAGTGAAGTACACGCCTCAAAGAATTCAAGCTGTCATAAAAGCCAGAGGAGGTGCAGCAAAGTACTAATTGTGTTTTTTTTAAATTTATGATTCCATAATTTTTTCCTCATCATTGAGTGATTCCATAATTTTTTCTTCTACTTGATCTTGAAAAAAATGTGCCATTAATTACAAAAAAAAATTAATTTTTTGAGGTATATTTTACAAAGCCAGAATGTTCAGCTGTTAAATTAAATAATTTTGTGTCATGTCTGTGATTTTTTTTTTTTTTTTTGTGCTACAAAGTAAAACAGCTGAATTAACATCCTCCAGGAGTAGTGATTCCATATTTTTTGCCAGGGGTTTTGTATGTTCTATTGTGAATACAATATCAGTTTTTGAGATTTGTAAATTATTGCATTCCGTTTTTATTGACAATTTGTACTTTGCCCCAACTTTTTTGGAATCGGGGTTGTAGTATACCATCATTGTTGCATTCTCCCAATCTTGCAGATTTTGTCTACAGGCCATAACAGGAAGATTGGACAATACTTCTCAGACTATGCAACATAAATCCACATCCACACACTTATTATAGTGGCTACATGGCTACATTATACCCCTTTTATTGCTATCCACTATCTTCCCATAATTATAAATTCAAGTGCAAGTTATAGATTTATTCTCATCGAGTAACAAATGGAGCAAACTACATGCAATTATTTATCAGGGGCTGCTGTCCATCTTTAGTGCAATAGTCAATGAGTGCTTGGTTTCTCACCAGAACCAGTTCCAGAAGGAACAGTATAAGCCCAAAAATTTGTCAACATGACCATCACCACTTTGTTTCCAGTTGAGAGTACACCATGCGCATTTTGGCTGCTGCTTCTCACCAGAGCTTTTTATTTTATTTTTTTCTTTTCCCCCCTTTGTTTTTTTCTTTTTGTGTTTGTTTTTTGTTTGAATGTTTTGTCTGCTGGTTGTGGCGTAGCTCAGTACCCAGTATTGTCGGTTCCTTTCAGGCCTTGGTCCGCCATGGGTAATGCCTGTGCTCCTCGCTATGGACTGCAGTGAGCGCTTGCGCTTTACCATTAGGGTTGTCCAGCGCTCTGTGTAGTGGTGCTTCTATGCTTGGCGCGGAGCTCCGAGCGATGTTGCTTGGTGGCATTGCAGTGGCTGTGCAGGTGGTTTGAGACATATCAGTGCTCTGTGTGGTAGTGCTTCTGTGCTTACTTTATGGATCCATGGCATGGTGTTCTGAGCCTGGCAGCGTCACAGTGGCTGTGCAGGTGGTGTGGGATTTATCTTTGTGCACCTGGTGGGACTGTGGTAGCTACACCATTGGAATTACATCCTGGAATTACCTCTTTTGGTGGACCCCTTTCCCCCCCTTAATTGTAAAGCAACCTTGGGTGTGAGAAAGGTGCTATATAAATTGAACTGATTATTATTATTATTATTATTATTATGAATAATAATCAAAACCATGTGTTTTTTGAACATCCCATTCCAGATGTAGTCCTGTCTTTTGCTGTTATCATAACCTCCACTCTTCTGGGAAAGTTTTCCACTTGATTTTGGAGCATGGCTGTGGGGATTTTTTCATTCAGCCACAAGAGCATTCCTGAGGTCAGGCACAAATGTTGTGCAAAGGTGTTCTGCCTCTCTGGGTTGAGGTCAGGGCTCTGTTTTAGTCATCCAAGTTCTCCCACTTCAACCTTGGTAAACTATGTCTACATGTATCTCACTTTGTGCACAGGGGTAGTGATATGTTGGAAATGGTTTCGGCCTATTATTTCCAGTCAAGGGAAACTGTAATTCTACAGCATACAAAGACATTCTATCCTTTGTGGCAACAGTTTGAAGAAGAACCATACATAGAAGCAAACCATTACTATTATAGCTGGGACTTCAGCTCAGCCAAATCTTAGCCAGACACACCAAAAAAAAAAAAAAAAAACAGGGCAAAGGATTTTGCAAGGGATTAGTGGCAGGCTCCATTGTGTTTAGCTGTCACTGTTGATTTTAAAAATAGCAAAGTAAATTATATCAGGAAATTATGGTGAACACCATTTATGTCTGAGTGAAAAATACTGTGGTGAGCGTGCATGGAAAAAGAGTCTGGAGAAATAAATCTTAGTTTCTTGGTCGTTAGCCTGTGCTACTTGCTCTCAAGAGTACTGGCTTGACCATTTTATTAGCATTCACTAACACTACTGATGAACGCTACACTGGATGGAAGGTGACTGCACTGCTGTGCTGACAGCGCTGACTCGCAGTTAAGCTTGCGCTGGCCTTTGAGAAGGATGAGGGTAATAAATTTTTGGCCCCTCTCACTATAAAGCAAAATCTGATTGGTTAATTAATTTGTCACTTCCTACATAAACATACACTGTCATGGCCTTCTGTCCTGGCAATGAAGTCCTAACCAACAAGTGAGCCAGCTCTAACCCCTTCTCCGCCTAGAGACAACAAACAAAAAAAATCTCACTGGATAACTCAATTTGAATGTTTTCAGGACAGCAACCCTTTCATTTCTGAAGCAAATTTGATAGAAAATTAAGCCAAATTAGAATTTAAAGAGAATAATTATAGTGAAAATATAACATTATATTAATTAGAACATTTGAATATAACATTATACAGTGGTATGCAAAAGTTTGGGCACCCCTGGTCAAATTTGCTGTTACTGTGAACAGTTAAGCAAGTTGAAGATGAAATGATCTCCAAAAGGCATAAAGTTAAAGATGACTCATTCCCTTTATATTTTAAGCAAAAACATTTTTTTAAATTTTCATCTTTTACATTTTCAAAATTATAAAAAAGGAAAAGGGCCCAAAGCAAAAGTTTGGGCACCCTGCATGGTTAGTACCTAGTAACACCCCCTTTGGCAAGTACCACAGCTTGTAAACACTTTTTGTAGCCAGCTATTAAGCTTTCAGGTCTTACCTGGGGGATTTTCACACATTTGTCCTTGCAAAAGCCTTCCAGTTCTACAAGTTTCTCGGGCTGTCTTGCATGTACTGCTCTTTTGAGATCTATCCACAGATTTTCAATGATGTTTAGGTCAGGGGACTGTGAGGGCCATGGCAAAACCTTCAGCTTGTGCCTCTTGAGGTATTCCATTGTAGATTTTGAGGTGTGTTTTGGATCGTCTTATTGTAGGACCCATCCTTTTTTTAACTTCAACTTTTTTATAGATGGTGTGATGTTTGCTTCCAGAATTTGCTGGTATTTATTTGAATCCATGCTTCCCTCGACCAATGAAATGTGCCCTGTGCCACTGGCTGCAACACAACCCCAAAGTATGATTGATCCACACCCATGCTTCAGAGTTGAAGAGGTGTTTTTTTCCTAGAATTTGGCACCCTTTTTTCTCCAAATATACCTTTGCACATTGTGGCCAAAAAGTTCTATTTTGATTTCATCAGTCCACAGGACTTTTTCCAAAATGCATCAGGCTTATGTAGATGTTCATTTGCAAACTTCAGACGCTGAATTTTGTGGCTAGGATGCAGGAAAGGTTTTCTTCTGATGACTCTCCCATGAAGATCATATTTGTTCAGGTGTCACTGCACAGTAGAACAGTGCACCACCACTCCAGGGTCTGCTAAATCTTTCTGAAAGTCTTTTGCAGTCAAATGGGTTTTTATTTGCCTTTTTAGCAATCCAACAAGCAGTTCTTTCAGAAAGTTTTCTTCATCTTCCAGACCTCACCTTGATCTCCACTGTTTCTGTTAACTGCCATTTCTTAATAACATTACAATCTGAGGAAACAGCTATCTGAAAACACTTTGCTACATTCTTGTAGCCTTCTCCTGTTTTGTGAGCATCAATTATTTTATTATTCAGAATGCGAGGGAGTTGCTTAGAGGAGCCCATTGCTGTTGATTTTAGGGACAAGTTTGAGGAGTCAGAGTCATACAGCTTTGAAATCTGCATCATCTGACCTTTCCTAATGAAGAATTTGAACAAGCCACAGATCAATAAGCTAATTAAGGTCTGGAACCTTGGTAAAAGTTACCTGAGAACTCAAATGTGTTAGGGTGCCCAAACTTTCGCATGGTGTTCCTTTTCTTTTTTCACTCTCCAATTGTACAAAACAAAAATAATACACAAATCTTGCAGAAAATGCTGAAAAGAAATGTATCGTCTTTATCTTTATGCCTTTTGGTGATCAGTTCATCTTCTGCTCACTTAACTATTCAAAGTAACAGACATTTTCAGTAAGGGTGCCCAAACTTTTGCATGCCACAATGCTGATATGTTTGGGCCTTCTCTGAAGGCCTAGAAGGCCCTGACAGTTCCCATCTGATATATAGGTGTCATGGTCAAGTGTCCACAAAGTTTTGGGTATATAGTGTACAAATCAAGTCATTAGTTTTCTTTTGTTATAGACATGTAAAAGTTTTTTCCTTTACCTGACATGTTTCAACGGTGTAACTTCCGTCTTCATCAGAGGGTCACCCGGATGTTGGTGTGTGACGTGCTTTTATAATTAGCTGATATTACGGAGGTGTGGCCTCCCTGTCAGCATTGACAGGTCGGTCACACCTCCCTCTGTCAGTGTTGCCCCCTCAGGACGGCGCTCCAGGTGTGGGAGAGCATGTATGCCCCCTCATCCTTGTTTATTGTTCTTGGGCTATGTTTTCTAATTTCTATTGACTCCTTAATCCAACGGTGGTATCTGTTGTTCTCTTGTTGTATGATTTGAGCATTGTCCCAGTCCATTATATGATTTTCCCTTCTGCAGTGGTCTGTTATTGCTGATTTGAGGTTCTCTTGCGTGGCTTTATCTTTTTTTGCTCTTGTTTGTCTATGTTCTGTTTCTTTTTCACATTCCTTTTTATGTTCCTTTTTTCATGTACTAAAGCTCCTTCCAGTCTCCCCAATGTAGGTTTTATTGCACGACTGGCATGGTATTTCATATATGACATTGCATTTATTGTGTTGGTCGATTTTGTCCTTAGGGTGAACTAGTAGCTGTCGTAGTTTGGTGTGTGGTTTCATGGGTGTTTGTATGTTGTGTTTTTTCATGGCTCTTTGGATTCGTTCTGTAACTCCTCTGACATATGGTAGAGTCACTACTGCTTTGCTTTCCTGCTTTTGGGTTGTCTGTTTTCTTCCTTTTTTCGTCTGTGTCTTTTCTTTTGCTTTCACTTGTTGTGCGCCTTTATGTATGGCCCATGGTGGATATTGACATGTGATCAAAGCTTGCCGTATGTGTTGTTCTTCTGTTGCGCGTTCTGTGGGATCGGTTATGATTGCTGCACGTTCGTAGAGAGTTCTGACAACTGACAGTTTGTGTGCGATGGGGTGTTCAGACGTCCAGAGCAGATATTGATCAGTGTGTGTCGGTTTTCTGTAGATTATTTTGATGTCTCCATCATCTGTATGGTGAATTTTTATGTCCAAAAACGCTATTGATTTTTCTGTTTCCTCTTCATGCGTAAATTTTATGTTGCCGGTATGGTCTATGGCAGTGGTTCTCAAACTTTTTTCACCAAGTACCACCTCAGAAAATACTTGGCTCTCCAAGTACCACCATAATGACCAACATTAAAATACAGTAGCGTAGTAGGCCTAAGTATTCATTAAAACAAGGCGGAGGTTTTATTTAACAAGTATATTTAATATTGTTGGCCACTGTAACATTACACACAGTACTTTGAACAGTAACACTGTGTTTAAATATAGGAAAATAAAACACTGTACTTAAATAATGAATCAAATAAATTGGCCAAATCTGCAACATCTGTAGTCTCATCAAGCTGTATGGTAAACTATCTACTGTTCTTAATGCGCTCAATCAGTGTCTTTTTAACATCGTCAGCCATGTCATTTATTCTCCTTGACACGGTGTCATTTGAAAGCGGCACCAAGTTTAACTCTCTGGCAGCTTTTTCTCCACACATGATACGTGTCATCTCTTTGGCTAATGGTAAACACAGCAGTTCCCCGATTGTGTGCGGCTTACCGGCTCTGGTGATCAGGAGGCTGGCACGATATGAAGCTTCCTGTGCTTTGGCTACGGGTGTACCATAGGACAGAATGGTGGACTTGGACTGCTTCAGTTCATCACGTTTTCGTAAAAAAAAAATCCATTGGTTTGTCCTTTAGTGCTGTGTGTTTGGTTGTAAGATGCCGTTTGAGATGCAACGGTTTCATGGACTCATTGCTCAGAACGTCCCCGCATACAACACACTGCGGCCTGGGCAGCTCCTCTGTCCCACTCCAAATGAATCACAGTTTTATGTATTTTTCGTCATACTTCCTCCTTACTGGTTTCTGCCATTTGCTAGCAGTTCTGGGGCTGTTTTTGCCACTGTCGTTAGCATCTGCGCTCGGCTCACACACGTCCTCTTCAGTTCTCCCTCTCTCCTGATCCACACTCCCATTCGCAGATTTAAGCCACGACAGTAATTTTGTTGTACTCGTCATAATTAGCAAAGCCACCTCCACCTTTTCCCATCACAGCCTAGTCTACCAATGGCGGATAACCGTCTGTCAGCGGAACCAGCGGGAATGCATACGTACGCTACGTATGGCTACCCAGAAGCACTTGCAAACTTTTTTAAAGTATTAACTTAATTTGTATCTCCTTTCATTTTCGTCATCGGTTGATAAGATATTTTTATCCATTTGGATATTATGGATAGTATTTCACGTTTTATTTTTTAAATTTTATTTATATTTAATTAAGTGATTCTTTGGCGTACCACTAGAATGGAGCCCGCGTACCACTAGTGGTACATGTACCACAGTTTGAGAATCACTGGTCTATGGAGTTGAGGTGATCAGCCAATTGTTGAGTGCGTCCGACTTTTACTTTCTCCAGGATGTCATCTACATACCTCCTCCATAATGTAGGCCTGCATTCTTCTGGGGCAGATGTAATAGCCTCTCTTTCAAGATGTTCCATGAAGAAGCTGCACATTATGGCGGAGAGTGGGTCCCCCATCGCAAACCCCTCCTTCTGCCTGTATATTGTTCCACGGAACTGGAAGTATGTGGATGTGGCAATGAAATTGAGCAATTGACTGATGTCTTTTACTGATAACGTCGTGTGATATTAAAATTTCATCCTTCTCCACTTTTATCTTACTGAGTTGTTCTGCTAGTTGTTTTGAGTTTTTCAGTGTTATTCTGTTTGGCCAAGCAGAGGTTTGATTATGTCCGCAAGCGCTTTAGACAGGTTGTAGGTAACTGATCCGATGCTGTCCACAATTGGACGCAACGGTGCTCCTGGTTTATGTATTTTTGGTGTGCCATAGATCCGGGGGGTTATGCTGGCTGTGGGTATTAAGTTTTTGTATGCCTGTTTTTCAATTTTGTTGGCGTCCAATAAAGGCTTCAGTAAAGCTTTTAGTTTTTTCTTCTTGTCCTCTGTAGGGTCTTTCTTGAGGACCTCATATGTGGTGGTGTCTGCCAACATACTGTTCATTTGGTTTTCGTATTGTGCCGTATCCATTATGACTGTTGTTCTGCCTTTGTCTGCGGGTAATATCATGATGTTTTTGTTCTTGGCCAAACTTCTTATAGCTTTTTCTTCTTGTTTTGATATGTTGCTTGGTGGTAGTTTTGCGGACTTCAGTATTCCTGCTATTTCATTGTGTAATTCTGCTTTTTGTCCTTGGTCCTGTATTTTTTCGCATGCCAGCTCCGTTGCTAGGATGAAATCCTCATGTGGGATCTTGTGCGGTGTAATGGCATAAGTAAGTCCTCGCGTCAGGATGCTGCGCTCTGTTTCGGTCAGTTCATGTGTCAATATGTTGTGTATCCATTTCTCACTTGTCGTGGTGTTGTTCTGCTCCTGTTGTCTTTTCTTGGCGACTAATCTTTCCAGTTTTTCGATGTGACGAGTCTTCGTTTTTGTAAATTCCTTTTCATGTATTTCGTGGAGGTGTTCTTGCACCAGCGTGTCCATTTCTTTGGTGAGGGGGAAAAGTTGTTTCCATTGTTCCAATTGTCGCTCTAGCTCCACGCTGATGTTTTTTATTTTGTTCGCTGTACATCGTATCCTTTCTTTGATTAGTGTCTTTTGTGCTCTGTCCACAGCCTTCTTTGCGTTTTTGGTTGGAATAGGAGTCTTGATGTTTAAACTTGCCGGTGTGATTCCTTCATCTCGGCATCGCAGGTTGAACTTTAGATGGTTTCTTTGGCGTGCCTGTTTCTTCGTCAGTTGTTCTAGGCGGCAAAACTCTTTGATGCACTCTTTTCCATAACTTTCGTTTAATAGATGTATCACGTTCATTATGTCTTCTTATTAACATGTCGAAACATGTCAGGTAAAGGAAAATAACTTTTACATGTCTGTAACAAAAGAAAACTAATGACTTGATTTAATAAGAAGACATAATGAACGTGATACATCTATAGTGTACAAAGTTTGTTAATTCATGCTTCTTCAGTTGTGGGATCAAACCAAAAACATTCTTGGTTTTGAATGAAAACATCTATCTAAATTAATAAAGAGGAATGAAAGTAATAAAAAGTTAGTTAAATATACACATTAACAATGAAAATATCATTACCATTCAGAAAACTTAGGTGTACGGTATTTCTAGTTTCTGTCACACCATTTGTAGCTGCAATTTACGAGAAAAAACAAAACCATCCTTCATTACCGCTTATCCTTCAGGGTCTCAGGGAAAGCTGGAGCCAATCTCATTTGACCTAATCCACATGTGTTTGGGGCAGCACAGTGGTGTTGTGGTTAGCACTGTCGCCTCACAGCAAGAAGGTTCTGGATTCGAGCCCACTGGCTGACAAGGACCTTTCTGTGTGGAGTTTGCATGTTCTCCCCATGTCTGCGTGGGTTTCCTCTGGGTGCTCCGGTTTCCCTCACAGTCCAAAGACATGCAGGTTAATTGGTGGCTCTAAATTGACCGTAGGTGTGAATGTGAGTGTGAATGGTTGTTCGTCTCTATGTGTCAGCTCTATGATGACTTGACGACTTGTCCAGGGTGTACCTCAGCTCTCGCCCATAGTCAGCTGGGATAGGCTCCAGCTTGCCCCCGACCGTGCACAGGACAAGTGGTTACAGATAATGGATAGATGGATGGATGGACATGTGTTTGGACTGTGGGAGGAAGCCTGAACACCCAGAGAAAATCCACACAGACACAAGGAGGACATGCACACTCCACACAGAAAGACCCCGGTCGACCACAAGGTTCAAGCCCAGAACCCTTCTTGCTGTGAGACCACAGGGCTAACCATTGCACCGCCATGCTGTCCACATGACAAGCCATTAATTTATTTCCTCTGAGACAAGAAGACCACTGCAGACTTGCATGCTTTTAACTTTTCTCCTAATGACTACTCTTTAAAGGAGATACGCAGAACCTTTATTTTTAAATGAATTTTTGAGTGGATAGTATCTCCATTCTTGACTCTTGTATGCTGCATAAATGGGATTAAAAAAATATATATTTTTGAGAGTAAAAATCGACCACAAAGTTGGCATTCAAGCTGCCACACTGAGCCAGCTCCCTGAGTGCATAACGTCACTGTGGTAACCGGTTTTCAGGCAGAGGCCTTTTACTGTGACAGTAATAGACTGTGGCAGCGGGGGCTTGGCCAAGCATCGGTCTGTGAATGGAGGGCGGAGTCGGGGAAGGTAAGTGGTGGAATCATTGCACCTGATGGGAATTAACCTGTGTTTGTGTGTCTTCCCGAGTTACCACGCCCTTTAAAAGGAGAGAGAGAGAGCAGGGAAAGGGAGCTCTCCCCCAACCAGAACACTTGTGTGTGTGTGTGCGTGCATGCCTGGGAGAGTGAATGTAAAAGCTGAAAAGCTACAGTAAAAGAGGTTTTTGAGAACTCAGTTCTGGCCTGCCGTGCTTCTGTGCTCCACCCACCTGGTCTGATTCTACATAGACCAAAGTCATATAAAATTAAAATTTATGGTGAAAGTAAGAAATACAGTTACCGACTTGGTCAACTAAGACTGATTTGACTTCATTGATTGTGGGTTGACTCTCAATAAACAGGATAGGTGTTGTAACTTATGCAACATACATGTACATGCATGCATTTTCACTGATAAAACGTAAAAGGCTAATGAAATACAACCCCGATTCCAAAAAAGTTGGGACAAAGTACAAATTGTAAATAAAAACGGAATACAATGATGTGGAAGTTTCAAAATTCCATATTTCATTCAGAATAGAACATAGATGACATATCAAATGTTTAAACTGAGAAAATGTATCATTTAAAGAGAAAAATTAGGTGATTTTAAATTTCATGACAACAACACATCTCAAAAAAGTTGGGATAAGGCCATGTTTACCACTGTGAGACATCCCCTTTTCTCTTTACAACAGTCTGTAAACGTCTGGGGACTGAGGAGACAAGTTGTTCAAGTTTAGGGATAGGAATGTTAACCCATTCTTGTCTAATGTAGGATTCTAGTTGCTCAACTGTCTTAGGTCTTTTTTGTCGTATCTTCCGTTTTATGATGCGCCAAATGTTTTCTATGGGTGAAAGATCTGGACTGCAGACTGGCCAGTTCAGTACCCGGACCCTTCTTCTACACAGCCATGATGCTGTAATTGATGCAGTATGTGGTTTGGCATTGTCATGTTGGAAAATGCAAGGTCTTCCCTGAAAGAGATGTCGTCTGGATGGGAGCATATGTTGCTCTAGAACCTGGATATACCGTTCAGCATTGATGGTGTCTTTCCAGATGTGTAAGCTGCCCATGCCACACGCACTAATGCAACCCCATACCATCAGAGATGCAGGCTTCTGAACTGAGCGCTGATAACAACTTGGGTCGTCCTTCTCCTCTTTAGTCCGAATTACACGGCGTCCCTGATTTCCATAAAGAACTTCAAATTTTGATTCATCTGACCACAGAACAGTTTTCCACTTTGCCACAGTCCAATTTAAATGAGCCTTGGCCCAGAGAATACGTCTGCGCTTCTGGATCATGTTTAGATACGGCTTCTTCTTTGAACTATAGAGTTTTAGCTGGCAACGGCAGATGGCACGATGAATTGTGTTCACAGATAATGTTCTCTGGAAATATTCCTAAGCCCATTTTGTGATTTCCAATACAGAAGCATGCCTGTATGTGATGCAGTGCCGTCTAAGGGCCCGAAGATCACGGGCACCCAGTATGGTTTTCCGACCTTGACCCTTACGCACAGAGATTCTTCCAGATTCTCTGAATCTTTTGATGATATTATGCACTGTAGATGATGATATGTTCAAACTCTTTGCAATTTTACACTGTCGAACTCCTTTCTGATATTGCTCCACTATTTGTCGGCGCAGAATTAGGGGGATTGGTGATCCTCTTCCCATCTTTACTTCTGAGAGCCGCTGCCACTCCAAGATGCTCTTTTTATACCCAGTCATGTTAATGACCTATTGCCAATTGGCCTAATGAGTTGCAATTTGGTCCTCCAGCTGTTCCTTTTTTGTACCTTTAACTTTTCCAGCCTCTTATTGCCCCTGTCCCAACTTTTTTGAGATGTGTTGCTGTCATGAAATTTCAAATGAGCCAATATTTGGCATGAAATTTCAAAATGTCTCACTTTCAACATTTGATATGTTGTCTATCTTCTATTGTGAATACAATATCAGTTTTTGAGATTTGTAAATTATTGCATTCTGTTTTTATTTAATATTTGTACTTTGTCCCAACTTTTTTGGAATCGGGGTTGTAATCAGATGAACTGAGACAATCACATTCTGAAGCAAATTAAATAATCTTATACCAGTAACTTAAACACACAATCCAAGTTACATGTATTAATCTAAATGCAGGTAAACAACATGTTGTTTTTTTTATCCAAATGAGAGCTGGAGCTTACCCATCTGTGTTCTCATGTCTTGAAGGCTGATCTTGTGGCTGATTATTTTTGAAACAATCTGACTTTCAGTTGTTCATTCAGTTCTCCGTTCATTCACATCTTCTACATAAGGGCGAGATGGCAGCAGTATCCAGTTTAGAAATAAGACGGCTGCTCCCCTCATTCCCTGTTTTCTCCATACTGTGTTCCACCATGTGGCAGCAGGGGTGTGGTCAAGCATCAGTCTGTGAATGGAGGGCGGAGTCGGGGAAGGTAAGTGGCAGAATCACTGCACCTGATAGGAATTAACCTGTGTTTGTGTGTCTTCCCCAGTGACCGCGCCCTATAAGAGGAGAGGGAGAGCAGAGGAAGGGAGCTCTCCCCAACCTGGTCACTTGTGTGCGTGTGTGGGTGAATGAAACATAAGACGCTGAAAAGCGAAATAAAAGAGTTTGTGAGAACTCAGTTCTGGCCTGCCGTGCTTCTGTGCTCCACCCACCTTAAACTATTTCTACAGTGGTGTTGAAACCCGGGACAGAGTACAGAAGAGAATAGCCTCATGGAGTCCTCCCCCTTCAAGGACCTGGTCCATGCCCTCGCCACAGCCCAACAGAGCCAGCACCAGGCTCTGGGTCGCCCTCTGGAAGGAGCAGGAACAACGGTTCGAAGCCCTGGTGCTGGCGCAGCAGGAAGATCGTCAGGCATTCCGGCACCTGCTTGCGTCGGCGGGGTCCACCATCACCACCGCCGTGGGCCCTCCCTACCTCACCCTAATGAAGATGGGTCCGCATGATGACCCCGAAGCCTTCCTTGCTCTTTTTGAGCAGGCAGCAGAGGCATGGGGTTGGCTGGTGGAACAGCAGGCAGCGCGCCTCCTCCCCCTGCTAATGGGCGAGGTGCAGCTGGCTGCGCTACAGTTCCCCGCTGACAGCCGGCTGGTCTATGCGGACCTCCGCAGGGCCATCCTCCAATGCATGGGGTGCACCCTGGAGCAGCAACGGCAACACTTCCATGCTCTGCACCTGGAGGAGGTTGGCCGGCCATTCGCGTTTGGCCAGCAACTCTGGGATGCCTGCCGGCGGTAGCTGAGGGCTGACAGCCACGATGCCGAGGGAATCATTGACCTGGTGGCCCTGGAACAATTCATTGCCCAACTTACAGAAGGAACAGTGCAGTGGGTCCAGTGCCATCGCCTGAGGTCGCTGGATCAGGCCATTGAGCTGGCGGAGGACCATATGGCAGCTGTTCTGATGGCAGCACAGTGTGTCTCCTCTTCTCCCCTCTCTTCTCTCTCTCTCCCCTTCTGTTCCTTGTCCTCGCCCCATTCCCCCATCGCGGAGGCAGGAGCCGGCTCCACCCCAGCCGGCCCGCTGCACCCACAGTGTCCTACCGTTTCCTACTTCCGTGGCTGTGTCTCCACCCCCCCTCAGGTGAGTGAGCTCTGGAACACCAGTGCAGAGAGAGAGCCTGGGCTGGTATGCTGGTGCTGCGGGGAGCCGGGGCACCTCCAGCATCAGTGCTCAGCGATGGAGGTGGACGCGGTGGTCTGGATCCCCGACGCACCAGGGACCGCCCTCAATCAGTCCGGAGCATATTGCATACCGGTGAGTATCCAAGGGGATACGTATCAGGCTTTGGTGGACTCTGGCTGTAATCAAACCTCAAGCCAATCTTGGTGCAAGACGAGGTATTGGGGAGAGCACAATTGGTGAAGGTGTTGTGTGTGCAGGGGGATGTTCACAACTACCCTTTAGTGTCAGTCCACATTCTATTTTGAGGGGAGAAATTTAGAGTAAAGGTGGCGGTTAATCCTCGCCTTACCCACTCGATAATTTTGGGGATTGATTGGCCAGGATTTAGGGAATTAATGGTACATTTAGTGAAGAGTGGGGCCTGCCATAATTTAGTGGGGAGAGGTCTAGGTGTGGCACTGGCGGGAGTGGCTGTCAAAGAGCCGTCTACATCATCACTGCGTCAGAGTGAGGAGCAGCAGGCTCCTCCACCCTGTCTCGGGGAATCCCTCGGGGAGTTCCTGTTGGAGCAGTCGTGAGATGAGACTCTGCGGCATGCGTTTGACCAAGTGAGAGTAATCGATGGTCAATCACTCCAGCCAAACGCCACCCCATCCTTCCCCTATTTCTCCATTATGAAGGATAGGTTATACCAAGTGACGCAGGACACTCAGAATAAGGAACCGATAACACAGCTTTTAATCCCAAAGAGCCGCAGGGAATTTATATTCCAGACAGCTCACTTTAATCCCATGGCCGGACACTTGGGGCAGGATAAGACACTAGCCTGAATAATGGCCCGGTTCTATTGACCAAGGATGATGTCCGTAGGTGGTGTACGGCGTGCCGCGAATGCCAGTTAGTAAATCCCGCGGCCATTCCAAAAGCGCCTTTGCGCCCTCTGCCATTAATCGAGACGCCGTTCGAAAGAATTGGGATGGATCTCCTCGGGCCATTAGATCGGTCAACATGAGGATATCACTTTATTTTAGTTCTGGTGGACTATGCAACGTGATATCTGGAAGTAGTGCCTCTTCGCAATATGATATAGGCTTAATTCCCAGTAACCCATACAGTTCACACAGTGTGCATGACATAATCGTAGTGCCTTGATCAGTCAGAATCTCTTTGGGGATTCCGACTCGGGAGATGATGCGGAAGAGTGCTTCTGCAATACTATGTGCGGAGGCACGTAGTATTGCAGAAGCACTCTTCCGCATCATCTCCCGAGTCGGAATCCCCAAAGAGATTCTGACTGATCAAGGCACTACGATTATGTCATGCACACTGTGTGAACTGTATGGGTTACTGGGAATTAAGCCTATTTGCACCAGCGTTTATCACCCACAAACGGATGGCTTAATCGAACGGTTCAACCGCACCCTCAAGAACATAATTCAGAAATTTGTAAGCGAAGATGCACGCAACTGGCTCGAGCCCCTGTTATTCACAGTGCGAGAGGTCCCACAAGCCTCCACGGGGTTCTCCCTGTTTGAAATATTATACGGGCCTAAGCCGTGTGGTATTCTGTATGTACTATGGGAAAATTGGGAGAAGGGACCTTCGACCAGTAAAAACGAAATTCAATATGGCCAAACTCCACACTCTCATGCACCTAACCCAGGAGAATTTGTGGTAGGCCCAAGAACGTCAAGTCCATTTGTATGACAGGGGCACGTGCCTTAGGGAATTTACACTGGGAGATAAAGTACTTGTGTTGTTGCCCACATCGAGCTCCAAATTGATCAACAGGTGGCAAGGACCCTTTGCGGTCACACGGCGAGTCGGGGACGTCGACTATGAGGTAAGGTGAACAGACAGAGGTGGGGCATTACAGATTTACCACCTCAATCTGTTAAAATTTTGGAATGAGGAGGTCCCCATGGCATTGGTGTCGGTGGTTCCAGAGAAGGCAGAGCTGGGGCCGGAGGTTCAAAAAGGAAACTTGACATCGCCCACCGCTCCGGTCCCCTGTGGAGACCACCTATCCCCAACCCAACTCACGGAGGTCGCCCAGTTGCAGACAGAATTTTCTGATGTGTTCTCGCTCCTGCCCGGCTGCACCCACCTCATAGAACACCACATTGAGACACCCCCGGGGGTAGTAGTGCGCAGCCGCCCTTATAGACTGCCCAAACACACAAAAAAAGGTGGTTCGGGAAGAACTCGAGGCCATGCTCAAAATGGGCATCATCGAGGAGTCCCACAGCAACTGGAGCAGCCCGGTGGTCTTGGTTCCCAAGGCCGACGGGTCGGTCTGGTTCTGTGTGGACTATAGAAAAGTCAACATGGTGTCTAAATTTGATGCGTACCCAATGCCTCGTATTGATGAGTTGCTCGATCAACTAGGCATGGCTCGTTTTTATTCGACACTGGATTTGACAAAGGGATATTGGCAGATCCCCTTGACTCCACTGTCCCGAGAGAAAATGGCCTTTTCCACACTGTTTGGCTGACACCAGTTCGTCACACTTCCTTTTGGGCTGTTTGGGGCACCCGCTATGTTCCAGCGGCTTATGGACAGGGTCCTCCGCCCCCACGCCACCTATGCGGCTGCCTACTTAGACGATATCATTATTTACAGTAAGGACTGGCTGAGGCACCTAGAACACCTAAGGGCCATCCTTAGGTCACTGAGGCGAGCGGGTCTCACAGCCAACCCGAAGAAGTGTGTGATTGGGCAGGTGGAAGTATGGTATCTGGGTTTCCACTTGGGCAATGGGCAGGTGCGTCCTCAAATTAATAAGACAGCAGCAATTGCGGCCTGCCCGAGGCCCAAGACCAAAAAGGGGGTGAGACAGTTCCTGGGGCTGGCTGGCTACTATCATAGGGTTATACCTAATTATTCAGACGTCACCAGCCCGCTGACTGATCTCACTAAAAAGGGAGCACCAGATCTGCTCCAGTGGATGGAGCAATGCCAGCAGGCTTTCTCTGAGGTAAAGGCTGCACTGTGTGGGGGGCCACTATTACACTCCCCTGACTTTTCTCTCCCTTTTATTTTGCAGATGGACGCATCGGACAGAGAGCTGGGGGCTGTTCTGTCCCAGGAGGTGGAGGGGGAGGAATGTCCCATGCTGTACATCAGCCAGAAGCTGTTGGTGCACGAGGGCAGGTACAGCACAATAGAAAAGGAATGCCTCACCATCAAGTGGGTGGTCCTTGCCCTCTGCTACTACCTGCTGGGGTGCCCTTTCACCCTCTGTTTGGACCACGCACCCCTGCAGTGGCTCCACCACATGAAGGATGCCAACGCATGGATCACCCATTGGTATCTGGCAGTCCAGCCGTTTAAGTTCGAGGTGGTCCACAGGCCGGGGGTGCAGATGGTCGTGGAGGATTTCCTCTTCCGTCTGGGGGGGGGGGGGGAGTCAGCTGCAGGCCGGACAGCTCCCCAGCCTGAGTCAGGCGGTGGGGGTATGTGGTAGCGGGGGCGTGGTCAAGTGTCGGTCTGTGAATGGAGGGCGGAGTTGGGGAAGGTAAGTGGGAGAATCACTGCACCTGATGGGAATTAACCTGTGTTTGTGTGTCTTCCCCAGTGACAGTACCCTATAAGAGGAGAGGGAGAGCAGAGGAAGGGAGCTCTCCCCAACCTGGACACTTGTGTGCGTGTGTGGGCAAGTGAAATATAAGACGCTGAAAAGCGAAATAAAAGAGTTTGTGAGAACTCAGTTCTGGCCTGCCATGCTTCTGTGCTCCACCCACCTTAAACTATTTCTACACACCATTACTGCTCAGCTCAAGCAATTACTAAAACTCGGGATGGAACGGGATGTCACTGGTTTTAGCAACAACCGTGGGGAGGTCACTGCCCGAGTGATTTGTCCCAGCCTGGGTTTTACCAACAACCCTCGGCTCACACTCCGGGAAAACTGGTGCAACTTAACTCACTTTCCTTTAAAATAAATAAATAAATAAATAAATACTTTTAGTTTTCTTTTTCTTTCATTGTTGATACTGCACCCTCTTTCAATACGGGCTTATAGCCAATGCTCTTCAACAGATCAGAGGTCTCATACGAGTTTTCAGTAAAATGTGCAGAGCAGAGGAGGGACCACTTCATAGGCACCCAATGCGCCCGTGAACTTCTCGCACAACGCGTCCAAATCTTTGCAGTTTGAACATTCTTGGTCCATGAACGCAATGTAAATCCAGCTTCTGTTATGTTGCTGCACCAGCCAGCAACACATGGCAATAAATTAGCTCAAAATGGAGGATCGGAGTTGCAGTCAGCTCTGTGCTTTAGTATAGCGGAAATGGCGATGAGACCGATAGACTTCCTGCTGTGACGTTACGGACATCAAGGTCATTCACTCAGACCGCTACCTACATGAATCATTTTAATCGTAAAAATTACTATATTAGATTTATTGTTGACACTTAAAACTATTCCTGTGCCATTGTTGAGGTCTCAAGGCATTTATAAACTAAAAGTGAGGCCATAGCTCTGTGTATATGCTTTAAAGACCAGGTTGACTAATTGGCTGCGTTTGAGAAAATGCCAGCTGCACATCTGAGGCTCAGTCAAATTGTCAATGCACGATGCTTAATTATACCAACTCAAATATGAGCTTGTATTATTGACTAGGATTTAACTAACTGGAGGATGTCTTTCATTTCATCATTTGCTTTTAGTTGTTCCTGGTTCAAATCTCAGCTCCAATTATTGTCTGTGCTTAGTTTTGGATGTTCTCCGGTTTTCTCCCTTGTCCCCAAAACATGCCAGGTGCTGGATTGGCAACAAAATCACTCCTAGATGTAAAGTGTGAATGAATGCCTTTCTTGTCAACATGTTGCCTATGTATGTATATTTTGTATCAAGTGTTGTTTCACTATGCCAAACAGAAGTCATTTGGCTTGTGTCTCATGCGTCAACTGTTGGCTTTCTAATTGCACTTAATGCCTGAAAAAACATCAGCTGAGCTAATCTGTAATGGAAAAATTGGTAGTTTCCCCTAATTGTGCATTACATTAGAGTAGCACATTACATGAACCTAATGTAGGGGCTGTTTGCCGCAGCCTTTTAGTGCTTCATTGCTTATTAACACTTACAGATACATTTTCCTCAAGAATTTCCCATGCTAAATTATCAGAGCACAAGAATTGCTTCATGATCCATGTGGCTTTTTTTGCATCCTAATAAATCCAATTATGGTTTATGAACAAAATATCTGCATGTTGGTACAGACTCTGAGCTGTCAGAATGAGTTTAAAAGAGAAACAGGCCAATGTTCAAGCTGCTAACTGATCCTCTTCTTTTCATACTCATCTTTTAAAGTAAATTTATCTGTAGTTATTTAGTTGAACAAAAACATTGTTTCATTTAAAATGCAACTAAATTTCTTGAACGAAAGTAAATAGTTAAAAAAAGTGCTTTCATAACACCTTTTTTGTATTACATTATTTTTTTTTGATTTACCATTTGTCAGTCCTGTGCGCTGTGGCATGTGCATCTGAAGGCTCGCCTTGGGATACGCACACGCCGAGTGGGCTCCAGCATGCACACTGTGAATAAGGCGCACCTGAGCTCAATTAAGGAATGTTGTTTGCCTATTTAAGGACTGTGCTGATGCATTTGCATCGCGTAGTATTATGTAATGCAAGTACGCATTACTGAGCTTTTCTACTCGTTTTCTTGGTTCTTGTGCCTGTTTCTTGTTGAGCCTTTGATGTACTATTTGTGAATCGACCGACCCTTTGCCTGTTTTCTCATCTCTGATCTAGCCTGCCATTTTGGATTGTTTGCCTGTGTATACATTGTTTCACTGTAGATATATTCTGCACTTTGTGATTAATCTGAAAACTTCTGCACTTACATCCGTGTCCCTTGAGTACCTGACAGAATACTTTGCCTTACAATGGATGTAGCAGATATGTTTCAGTACACAATTCCATGCTGCTTCCGGGTTTCCCTGTCTCTGCCTGTAGCCTTGTTTTTCCACTGGCGTACCGATGCTTACACTCCTACACCCTACAATAGAGAGTATTGCCTGTGTGGATTCAGCATCCAGTGTGGCGTCCTCTATGATGACCTCCAATAGCCCACCCACCCAAACCAATCTGGGTAAGCTTCATCCTAACGTTCATGATTGGACAAGCACACAGATGGGTGGACTACCTGATTCATGTCGAGCACCTCTGCCTTTGAAGCTCACAGATTTTCTTTACAATACTTAAGTTCAATTTTGAATCATTAGAAAAGGAGGAACCCCATGAAAATTCTTGGGAAGGGACAATCATGCTAGTGGTCGACTCAGCGGAGGAGGCCAGAGCTCCCCCCACAGTGGTCGACTCAGCGGAGGAGGCCAGAGCTCCCCCCACAGTGGTCGACTCAGCGGAGGAGGCCAGAGCCCCCCCCCACAGTGGTCGACTCAGCGGAGGAGGCCAGAGCTCCCCCTCACAGTGGTCGACTCAGCGGAGGAGGCCAGAGCTCCCCCCCACAGTGGTCGACTCAGCGGAGGAGGCCAGAGCTCCCCCCCACAGTGGTCGACTCAGCGGAGGAGGCCAGAGCTCCCCCCCACAGTGGTTGACTCAGCGGAGGAGGCCAGAGCTCCCCCCCACAGTGGTCGACTCAGCGGAGGAGGCCAGAGCTCCCCCCCCCCACAGTGGTCGACTCAGCGGAGGAGGCCAGAGCTCCCCCCCCCCACAGTGGTCGACTCAGCGGAGGAGGCCAGAGCTCCCCCCAAAGTGGTCGACTCAGCGGAGGAGGCCAGAGCTCCCCCCCACAGTGGTCAACTCAGCGGAGGAGGCCGTCACTTAAAGGAATAATCCGGAGTGATATGCTTTCTAGGTCTATTTTCGCATTATTGGGAGTGTATAGGTTGAGTTGCTATCACAATCATGTCAATCGGATGTGTTTTGAGCCAGTTTGTTTTTTGCGATTTCAACTGGAAAGTGCTAACACGGCAATGAGAGGGGCATGTCTTTTTGCTGATACAAAATGCTAGTTTTAAAACCATTGCAAAGCTCAAAACATGACAGTTCTGTGGAAGTGAGTAGAGGGCTCCTAAAAAACAAAACGAAGTGTCCCTAGCTCTGCAAGTGCATGGACAGAGTGTGTAGAAGAGTAAATACAAAGCCAGTACCTTACCTGAAGTTGTTCTTCTCCAGATGCCATCTTCAGGGGAAAGTCCGTAAAAGTCGAGTGCAGAGTGCAGAGCCCATCCCGCTGGAAATGCATGTGCAACAGTCGACAGTTGTGTAGAAGAGTAAATACAAAGCCAGTACCTTACCTGAAGTTGTTCTTCTCCAGACGCCATCTTCAGGGGAAAGTCCGTAAAAGTCGAGTGCCGAGTGCAGAGCCCATCCCGCTGGAAATGCACGCTCTAAGCTAATTGAGGGCCAGAGCTGGTTTGTATTTTTGATTTTTGTGATTACAGCAATATGCAAATAAATAGCATGCGTAAAAGGACATCTGTGCTTGTTCATTTTGATGAGCCAATTCCCACAAGACATGGAAACCACAGAGCAATCTGCAATTACTGCAGTGCTCCAGTGTGTGGTTCTATAAAGGCTAGCTCAAATTTCAAACGGCACCTCCAGGTAAGTTTACAGATGTGTAATCTGTCTTTTATTTTGATGACCATGGCATGTATTTGCATTGGGAACTGTGAATTAATCAGTAATACATTATACTTTACTCACCACTTGAAACATGTAAAGTATTACCCTGCTCTCTTTGAAATACAATGACTATCTAATCACACTATTTCTCATTTGCTTGTGCAAGTCCAAATCATCTTGGCATATCTTGTGAAAGCAAAGTAGGCTTGGGCATAGCATTATAGAGAGGCAGAGAATTCAATAATCTTTGCAGTACAAATGTAGTATAACCTAAACTTGCTGGCACTTTTATCCAAAGCATGAATAGTCTTTAGACTGAGAATATAGATTGGCTTTTCTGCTTACAGAAGAAACACACTGAAATTTTGATGGAGTCTGCATTCAGCAGTGGCACAAGCCAACGAAATCAAGATGAAGACAGTCATCCTCCAACTTCAACTTCTAAATGGTCATCAACCAATACACATCAAGTGGCTCTGACAGATAGTATTGTTACATTCATTTCAAATGGTCTCCTCCCCCTCTCTACTGTTGAAAATAAGGATTTCATTAATATCTTGCAACTGGCCCAACCCTCATTCACAATGCCTACCCGACGAGCTCTCAGAGATCCTTATTCAACAACGCTGAGATTCTGTGAAAGCACATCTAGGTAAGCTGATGGCAAAAGCTGGCCATATTTGCCTGACCATTGATTTATGGTCAAATCGATCAATGAGGTCCTTTTTTGGGATGACAGGCCATTTCCTGGTTGATTTCAATTTGAAGAGCATAATGCTTAGCTGTCAGCATTTTAAAGGGAGACGCACAGATGAAAATATTTGCCAGGTCAATGATGATGATCTGGACAAATACAATATTCAGAACAAGGTATCATTCATTGTAACTGACAATGCATCCAGTATGATAAAGGCATTCACTCTGTTTCCACCAGTTCATGTTAACAGTGAGAGTGAAGATGAGGAGGATGACACCTGTGATCAATGTTCCCTCTAATTTTTTTCAGCACTGAGCAAATTGAAATGTGTCTGAGCAGCATGCTTCAGCACTGTGGGCAGATTTACACAACTGTAAAGTACGCGATCGGGACAATAATGCATAATGGATTATAATTGCAGCAATATGTATTTAATCTTATTTATTAACTTCTGTTCAGTATTCAAGTGTTTAACAACAGGTATAGAACTGTGAATGTGTTCATTTCCATGAGATTTTAACAGTCTGGGATTTAAGAACTTGGGTAGACCTGAAATGTTAATTTCCATCTATGATTTAAGAACTTTGGTAGGCATTTAGAACATTTTTGTGATTTGTGGTCACTTCAGTCATTTTAAAGAATGTAGGCAAGTCTATACAGTAGAACTTAGAACTAGTGATTGTGTTAAACTGTCCATGAGTTAAAGAAGGACCTGGATGTAACTCATCCTCCAATTTGCATGGAGACCTCTCTGTAAGGGGAGTATCTGAAAAACACAAACCAAAAGAGTAACATCCACTTACTATTGCTCAAAATCTTATACCAACAACATTTTCAAGCTTTTTTCTAAATTAGGTATTAATCATCATACAGTGATGCAGTAATGCAAGCAAGATAACAGGCTACATTTGGTTACTGTCCAGTGTAATATGAAAAATAATGAATATAAATTATTCTACCTTAAATCTCATCTGTCTTTGGCCCCTTTCCAGTGGTTATAGACCTTATGGAGATTTATGGGACCCTCTGCTTGTCTTGACTTGATTCTCATCAGTTGGTCCAGGTGTTTGACCTCAAGTCGGTTCCGTGATTTTGTCTTAATGCGATTCATGAGACTGAAACCACGTTCACAGTCTGCACTAGATGCTTGGAATGTGCCACATATGTCAATTAGGTGTATCAGATCTGGAAACCTCTACTTCTCATCGACCAGGTTATAGTCTCAGCAAACATCTGTATTGCTCCCGTTTTTCTTTAATTATGAACTTGAAATCATCGTATAGTTGGGAGATCCATGTCGTGACATCCTCTCCCGTATTACCAAGAAGTGCTTGAAACTTCTGTCAGTTTAGTGACGTAGTTCACTCCATGATCAAAGCCAAACGTTGAATCCAGTGTGTTGGTCAAATGCAGCCCACTCTTTGAGCTCATCTTCAGGAAAGCGAGCATCTAAATGCTCACAGACTTTGCGGACAAAAAGAATAATGTCCGTTGTACTTACCGCATTCTCACTCTCCAGCAGTTCACTCACATATCTGCTCCAATGAACGCGTTCTCCTAGGTACTGAGTGCGTAGTTTTTTAATTCTGGCTCTGGCGAGACAATGCCCATCCATGACCATGAGGTTGCTAAGCTGTAAACTGACACAGAGCTGAGCTAATTCTTCCAAAACATCTCCAAAGCACAGTGAGCGCAACTCTGTATTTGGAATCAGTCAGTTTTTGATGATAGTGTTTTGCAATTGGGTCATTGGCAGCCTCTTTTGTGCAGTATTCTGTCAATACAGAGTAATTTCTCAAAGGAGCACAGACAACTTGATATTGGGAAAGCCAGCGCACTTCATTCAAAGGCCTGAAAGACAGCTACTCCACCTCTAAAACATCAGCCAACTCTGTGAACTTAGCTTTCTTCACTGATGACCTGCTAAACATTAAGTATACGGTCCTGAGCAGTGTTTCAACCTCCTTCATTAAAGGCACATCACAAGCGTCCTCAATTCCCAAATCCTCCCTATGGGCCACACAATGTTGTTCAGTGAGGTGTGGTATCTGCTTTTTCAGTAAAGCAGTGACTCCTCTATGTTTCCCTAACATAACAGAGGCACCATCTGAGGTTAACATGACCCATTTTATTTAAGTCTAGCACGTGGTCTGCATAGAACTTTACAATGGCATCCACAATGTTCTGAGTGCTGCATCCTGAAAGCTGAATAATACCAGCAAAGACAGTCTTGTAATGCACCTCATTTTGCTCACAAAACTTTATGTACAGCACAAGCATCTTATGCACTGTGATGTCAGTGCTTTCATCGGCAATTAATGTGTGAAAACGGGCGTCCCGTACACTCTTCATAATTTCACTCTGAACAACAGCATTGATTGATTCAACAAATTCAAAAGAGTAATTCTTGCTTCTCCAGCTGTCGGGTACATCTAAGTATTTTGCCATATGATCATGGATGTCTTGGACTGACAACATCGATGCGCTTATTTTTATGGCAAAAAGCACATTGTCAATTAGCATTTTGATTTGTTCAGGGTTTGCCCTGGCTTTAAGTATTTCCTGTCGTGCTTCATCAGACTCGTTAAGTAGCTGGCTGATGGATGTTGCATGCTTATGACTGTACAGAAGCGACACGGCATCTGTGTGAACCTTTTGTGTCAAATGATACTTCAAATAGTTGAGTTTCCACTCTGTCCATGTTTTACCAGTTGAGAAGTCTCCTTCTGTTTTAGCCTCCATGCAGATTTTACAGATGACTCCACTAGCTTCTTCATATGTGAATATATCTGACCGTTTCACAGTCTTACCTCTACCGTCACTTGTATTTGTTTGAACTATTTCTTCTAGCCACTCTCGTTTCAACTCAGGGCTAACTTTTTTTCTTTGGGGGTTGTTGTAAAGAGAGCACTCCTGTCTTTCTTTTGGCCATTGTCATTAATTGATTCAGATTGAGCAGAGTGCAAGACATGGTATAGAATGCTTGCGTGTAATTGGCTGCATTGTCTACAGCCTAATAAATGGAAATTGAGTATGAGACTGCTCCACTAAATTCTCAGATGAGATTGACATTTGTTTTTTACAATTTTTAAAATTAGTCTAATAAACTGCGCTGTCTGAAAAATCTGGTGTGCGGCAGGCCCGAGAGGTCTGCGCGGCCGTGCACACGCGCAGCTTAGAGGGAACATAGCCTGTGACCTAGAAGTGGTCAATGTAGAAGAGGAGATTATATACTTTCCACCAGAGAGACTATCTTGCTTTACTCATAGTCTCCAACTGGTAGTGCATGATGCCTTAGATGATGCTGGCTCCATAAAGAGCCTCCTGGGCAAGGTCCAGAAACTTGTCGCTTTTTGCCATAAATCCACCCATGCTACAGAGGTCCTGGAGGGAATGCACAAACTTCAACCTGCTAATGTCACCCGCTGGAATAGCCAGTTGAAGATGCTGAGATCAGTCCTTAAAGTTCCAAATGATGTCCTTGCTGAGCCCAATTCAGCTAACAGCATATGAACTAACAATCATTCAGGAACTTTGTGGTGTTAGAACCCTTTGAGGAAGTCACGGACCACTGTCAGGCAGAGAAAGCTGTCACATCAAGCTTGGTTATTCCTTGTGTTAGAGGACTGAGACATGCAGTCAAAGATGCAAAGATGACTGGGAACAAGAAGTTTGTGTCCACCTTACAAACCTCACTTGAGAGACAACTAGTAAAATTCAAGGATATGGAATGCTTTCAGATGGCTGCAACGCTTGATCCAAGATTTAAACTAGACTGGTGTAATGGTGAAGAACCGATCATAATCAAAAATCTTCTCACTGCACAAGTCGAGTCTGTATGTCCAAAAGTCAGTGCCACCTCTGACATTAGTACTCAAACAAGGAAAGCCCCAGACTCTTTTCCTACATGGAGACTCAAACAACTGCTGTCCCAATTGACACAGCCTCACATGAGCTACTTGAGCACACCATGTTTGGCTGAGGATGCCGATCCTTTATCTTTCTGGAAAGAAAACCAAAACAGTTTCCCAAACCTAGCTGTACTTGCATGTAAATATCTGACCTTACCTGCTTCCTCTGCACCTGTTGAGGGGATATTTAGTGTTGCAGGCAAGATATTCAGACCAGAACGATGCTGCCTCAATGACAAAACATTTGAGGAACTATTGACCATTAGATGCAACACCGTTACTCTGTAAAGAACTTTAATAATTGATAACTGCATTTACCAAAACATTGTTTCATTTGATTACTTGGAAATGAAGATATTGCTAATTATTCAATATTAAGGGACTGTATGCTTAATGTTACTTCCATTTGGAAGAAAAATAAAAGTATCACATTCTCACTATGTGAGAAGAATGAATTTCTCTGAATTGCAATGAATTCAATTCCACTTCCTGTAATTCAAATTCAATTCAACATCCTGTGAATGTTGACTCCTGTGGAGTCAATTCAAATACTTTCCTTGAATTGAATTAAATTCTGAATTTTGTACAACCCTGCGAAAGCATATCACTCCGGATTATTCCTTTAAGAGGCCCCCCCCCAGTGGTGGACTCAGTGGAGGAGGCCGTCGCTCCAGAGCCCCCCCCAGTGGTCGACTCAGCAGAGGAGACTGTCGCTCCAGAGCTCCCTGCCCTCAGTGGTCGACTCAGCGGAGGAGGCCAGGGCTCCAGAGCTCCCCCCTCCCCCCAGTGGTCGACTCAGTGGAAGAGGACATCACTCCAGAGCGCCCCCCCCCAGTGGTTGACTCAGCAGAGGAGGCTGTCGCTCCAGAGCTCCCCCCTCTCCCAATGGTCGACTCAGCGGAGGAGGCCGTCGCTCACCCCCCCAAATGATCGACTCAGCGGAGGAGGCCGTCGCTCCAGGGCTCCCCCCCAGTGGTTCACTCAGAGGAAGCCGATGCTCCAGGGCTTCCCCCCCCCAGTGGTCGACTCAGCGGACGAGGCCGTTGCTCCGGGGCTCCCTCCCCTCAGTGGTCGACTTGGCGGAGGAGGCCGTTGCTCCAGTGCTCCCCCCCTCAGTGTTTGTGTCAGCAGAGGAGGCCATCACTCCAGGGCTCCCCCCCAGTTGTCGACTCAGCAGGGGAGGCTGTTGTTTCTGAGCCCCTCTTGGAGGCTGTCTCCCCTGAGCTGTTTTCTCAACCAGAACCAGCACCTGAATTAATGCCTGAACCAGTGTCTGTATCAGAACCCATCCCTGAACCTGAGCCAGTGCCAGCATCTGTCTCAGCATCTGTCAGGCACCAGAACCTGCTCTATGCCAGAGTCAGATTCAGCACCAATGCCTGCTCCAGAACCAGTGCCAGTTCTGCTCCAGAGCCAGTGTCAGAGCCCTTGCCAATGTCTATTCCAGAACCTATGCCAGTGTCGGTGTCAGCTCCAGAGCCAGTCCCAGAGCCTGCGTCAGTGCCTACTCTGGAGCCAGTGCTGGAGTCTGCGTCAGTACCAGTGTTGGAGTCTGCTCCAGTGCCAGAGCCTGCATCAGTGCCTACTCCAGAGCCAGCATCAGAACCTGTGTCAGAACCAGTGCCAGAGTTGGCACCTGCACCAGCTTCAGTGCTGATGTCAGAATTATGGCTAGAACCTGAGCCTGTTCCTGAACCTGTGTTTGAGGATGTCAGAACAGCCATGAAGATGTCCGCGTCGTCCTGCCACCAGGCTCTAATCAGGACCAAAGCAATGCACTGACAGAGCTAGAGCCAAGTTCAGAATTTGAAAGAATGCCAAGTCCACAGTCCGAGCCAAGTCCAGAACTCAAGTCATCCCCAGAGCCTGAGCCCGAATACAGCCTGGAGCCTGAGTCAAAGCTCGCTTCCTGCTCTGAGCCCAAGCCAGTTCCTGAACTCCTACCGGAGTCTTCTCCAGAGCTTGAGCAGGAGTCCAGTCCAGAGCTCAGGCCATCTCCAAAGCACACGTAATCTTCGGAGCTTGAGCACACTTCCAGCCCTGTGTCCAAACCAGTTCCTGAACTCCAGCTCGTGTTATCTCCTGAGCTGGAGCCAGAGTCAACACCAAAGCTCAAGTCCTCTCCAGAGCTTGAGCTGAGCCTTACATCCAAGCCAGTTCCAGAACTCCAGATTAAGTCATCTTCTGAGCTGGAGCCAGAGTCCAGCCTAAAGCTCAAGTTGTCACCAGAGCTCGAATCCACCCTAGAGTTTGAGACCACTTTCAGTTCAAGATCCGAGCCAAGTCCAAGGCCCAGGTCAAGTCCGGAGTCTGAGCATGATTCCAGCCCAGAGCCCAAGTCAAGTCTTGAGTTCAAGCCCACACCTAGCCAAGAACCCAAGTCATGGCCTGAGCCTGAACCCCCACCGGGGACAAGTATTATGGATTTTTGCTCCCAGAGGGAGCTCTTTGAGAGGGGGTTCTGTCAGTCCTGTGCGCTGTGGCACGTGCACCTGAAAGCGTGCCTCAGTCTGTGCGTGTGCCAAGTAAACTCCAACATGTGCGCTGTGAACAAGGCACACCTGAGCTCAATTAAGGAACTATGTTTTTGCCTATTTAAAGACTGTGCTGATGCATTTGCATCGAAAAGTATTGTTAGGCAAGTACGCATTACTGAGCCTTTCTACCAGTGTTCTTGTTTTCCTGGTTTCTTGATTCTTGTGCCTGTTTTCTTCTTCTTGTTCCTCGCTTGGCCTTTGATGTACTGTTTGTGCCTCGACCAACCCTTTGCCTGTTTTCATGTCTCTGATCTAGCCTGCTATTTTGGATTCTTTCACTGTAGATATATTCTGCACTTTGTTATTAAACTGAAAACTTCTGCACTTGTATCTGCCTCCCTTGCGTACCTGAAACCATTATAAATAAATACACACGTATATAAAAAATACACACACTCTGTGTATATAGTGTATACAGTGTATATGTGTATATAGTGTATATACAAAATGTGTGTGTGTGTGTGTGTGTGTATGTATGTATGTGTGTGTGTATATATATATATATATATATATATATATACACACAATAAAAAAAATACATATACATACACACTGTGTGTGTGTATACATTATATATACACACACACACACACACATATATACAAACACAATAATATATATATATATATATATATATATATATATATATATATATATATATATATATATATATATTATTGTGTTTGTATATATGTGTGTGTGTGTGTGTGTATATATAATGTATACACACACACAGTGTGTATGTATATGTATTTTTTTTATTGTGTGTATATATATATATATATATATATATATATACACACACACATACATACATACACACACACATTTTGTATATACACTATATACACATATACACTGTATACACTATATACACAGAGTGTGTGTATTTTTTATATACGTGTGTATTTATTTATAATGGTTTCAGGTACGCAAGGGAGGCAGATACAAGTGCAGAAGTTTTCAGTTTAATAACAAAGTGCAGAATATATCTACAGTGAAAGAATCCAAAATAGCAGGCTAGATCAGAGACATGAAAACAAAATATGTGTGTATAATATATATATATATATATATATATATATATATATATATATATATATATATATATATATATATTATACACACATATTTTGTGTGTGTGTATGTGTGTATATATATATATATATATATATATATATATATATATATATATATATATATATATATACAACCCCGATTCCAAAAAAGTTGGGACAAAGTACAAATTGTAAATAAAAATGGAATGCAATAATTTACAAATCTCAAAAACTGATATTGTATTCACAATAGAACATAGACAACATGTCAAATGTCGAAAGTGAGACATTTTGAAATTTCATGCCAAATATTGGCTCATTTGAAATTTCATGACAGTAACACATCTCAAAAAAGTTGGGACAGGGGCAATAAGAGGCTGGAAAAGTTAAAGGTACAAAAAAGGAACAGCTGGAGGACCAAATTGCAACTCATTAGGTCAATTGGCAATAGGTCATTAACATTACTGGGTATAAAAAGAGCATTTTGGAGTGGCAGCGGCTCTCAGAAGTAAAGATGGGAAGAGGATCACCAATCCCCCTAATTCTGCGCCGACAAATAGTGGAGCAATATCAGAAAGGAGTTCGACAGTGTAAAATTGCAAAGAGTTTGAACATATCATCATCTACAGTGCATAATATCATCAAAAGATTCAGAGAATCTGGAAGAATCTCTGTGCGTAAGGGTCAAGGCTGGAAAACCATACTGGGTGCCTGTGATCTTCGGGCCCTTAGACGGCACTGCATCACATACAGGCATGCTTCTGTATTGGAAATCACAAAATGGGCTCAGGAATATTTCCAGAGAACATTATCTGTGAACACAATTCACCGTGCCATCCGTCGTTGCCAGCTAAAACTCGATAGTTCAAAGAAGAAGCCGTATCTAAACATGATCCAGAAGCACAGACGTCTTCTCTGGGCCAAGGCTCATTTAAAATGGACTGTGGCAAAGTGGAAAACTGTTCTGTGGTCAGACGAATCAAAATTTGAAGTTCTTTATGGAAATCAGGGACGCCGTGTCATTCGGACTAAAGAGGAGAAGGACGACCCAAGTTGTTATCAGCGCTCAGTTCAGAAGCCTGCATCTCAGATGGTATGGGGTTGCATTAGTGCGTGTGGCATGGGCAGCTTACACATCTGGAAAGACACCATGAATGCTGAAAGGTATATCCAGGTTCTAGAGCAACATATGCTCCCATCCAGACGACGTCTCTTTCAGGGAAGACCTTGCATTTTCCAACATGACAATGCAAAACCACATACTGCAGCAATTACAGCATCATGGCTGCGTAGAAGAAGGGTCCGGGTACTGAACTGACCAGCCTGCAGTCCAGATCTTTAACCCATAGAAAACATTTGGCGCATCATAAAATGGAAGATACGACAAAAAAGACCTAAGACAGTTGAGCAACTAGAATCCTACATTAGACAAGAATGGGTTAGCATTCCTATCCCTAAACTTGAGCAACTTGTCTCCTCAGTCCCCAGACGTTTACAGACTGTTGTAAAGAGAAAAGGGGATGTCTCACAGTGGTAAACATGGCCTTGTCCCAACTTTTTTGAGATGTGTTGTTGTCATGAAATTTAAAATCACCTAATTTTTCTCTTTAAATGATACATTTTCTCAGTTTAAACATTTGATTTGTCATCTGTGTTCTATTCTGAATAAAATATGGAATTTTGAAACTTCCACATCATTGCATTCCGTTTTTATTTACAATTTGTACTTTGTCCCAACTTTTTTGGAATTGGGGTTGTGTGTGTATATATATATATATATATATATATATATATATATATATATATATATATATATTTGTGTGTGTGTGTGTATGTATGTATGTATATATATATATATATATATATATATGTATATGTGTGTGTGTGTGTGTGTGTGTGTGTGTATATATATATATATGTATATAACATAAACGTATTCCAAAGCCAGTGTTTACCATATATGTGATTTTACTTTCATGGCAGCTCAGACTTTATTAGACAAATTTCATAATTTTCCTTTATTATAAAGGAAAGCAATGACCTATTACCAATTCACATCCATATCGTGAGCCAGTCAGAATTAGCTTGTATATTTTTATTAACGGGAACATTTTCAAAGTCTTGTTTGCTTTTAAATATAGAGTTTCCAATATTAATGAATTCATCATGGCATTTTGGATTTCCGAGCTCTTGATATAGTGATATGGGACACACTTGAAAACCTGGCTTTTCTGCTTTCCCAGCTATAGTAGAGGTTGGACCAAGCTTGGAAAAAAAAAAAGTAAAATAAGATGAATACCTGGCAGAGGAATGGACGCTGGGCATTTATTCCTGAACTGTAGTTTTTCTGGGGCAATAGAAAGCAAAAAGTTTGGCCTCTAGTCTCACTGTTCAGTGAAAAACAGAAGCCTCACACTGAAAGATTTTGCCTCACAGTTTTCCAAGTTTTCTGATTGCTTCTTGGCACATATTTGGGTAAAAAATTTTTTTACATCTACGTTCTCTCCAAACTGACCTGCTATTAGAACTGCCTCTAATCGTCTGATTATGAATGTGAGGAAAAATCCAAATATTTTAACATTCTTCAGAACTAACATTGCTAATGCATGCAATTTGATGCTAGGGTTTTTGTACTAAAATTCATTTTCTCTATCGCTCACTCGCTCGGCACGGTGGTGTAAGTGTAACCACTTACACCACTGTGCCGAGCGAGAGAGAGAGAAAATGAATTTTAGTTGCACTGTTGCCTCACAGCAAGAAGGTTCTGGGTTCGCAGCCGATGGGGGCCTTTCTGTGTGGAGTTTGCATGTTCTCCCTGTGTCTGTGGGTTTCCGCTGGGTGCTCTGGTTTCCCCCACAGTCTGAAGACATGCAGTTAGGTTAAAATGGGACGGCGTTGGGCTGAAGTGCTCAAGAGTGGCAGTGCGCATGTATGCAGCAGCTTTGCTCTCCTATGATGAACTAAATTTCATTGTACATTTGTGCAGTGACAAGGTATTCTATTCTCTCTCTGCTAGAATTTCCTTGTTAGCAATGTAGGCATCTCTTAAATCACCAATACTAGTGTTAATATTGTATGTATAATTATCAGAAAAGGAAACCTGAGAGAGCAGCAGGGATAGCTATACAGGGAAAAGGGACATGTCTAAAGACTTGCCTGAAGACTTTCTTCCAGATTTGTTTTTTCTCACACACATCCAAAATAAGCCAAGAAAATATGTTAATGTTTGAACTATTCATAAATTGTTCATTTGCTAGGCCAACGGACACTGCAGCTTTTCTGTCAACAGCCAGTGTTTGAGTTGGTGTCTGGGGGTGGGGAGTGGGGGTGTCCTGTATATTGAATCTGCCCCAAATGCTTTTTCAATGAGTGAGAAGGAGCAACACTCCAGGGGGAAGCCTCTGTAACCTGGCAACAGTGGTCCAGAGAAACTAATGCAGAAGGGCAGAAGGTGAATTTTGCACAGACAGCACAAGTACAACATGGTCTGATCTGATGAGCCTCTTTAATCAGAAACTAGACAGTCCTGCCAAACTCCATTTTAATTGCATTAAGTCAAAGAATAGAGAGTGTACAGAAATAGGATTTTTTGGTTAAGGGTTTCCAGAAATTATACAAATGCATTCAAACTGTTAAGTCAAATGCAAAATTAACAATGAAGCGCAGTCGTTTCATTTTGATGGAAATGGGAAACAGTCCCCTTGTGTCAGATTGCTTATGGACCTGTTTTACTAGACAGTGCAGCAAATTAATAGCAATCCCACATTTGTGTGCTGTTTCCACCACTGAACTGAAGTGTATGTATTGTATTTAGTTACCCTTCTTGCTCAAGTACTGTACCATGTGAGCTGTGTCAGGAGCGAGAAATAGTGAATAGCCTTCTCTAATGAGTCATTTTGAAATACAGCTTCCAAATTGTCAAGTCGAAATGCTGTAACCCTTACATTTGCTTCCATTATGGAAGTAAGATTCAAATTGCTTGCTAACATTTGTTACTGGTAACAACAGTACTTCTTTTAACATTGACTAAGCCTAACTCACAAAGCTAACAAATATTACTGAGCATGATAATAAATCTGACCATAGACATAAGCTGAATCTGATTGGATTTGAGAATTCGTGAGCATTAACAAATGATACATTTTAAAGCTCAATAGAGCTTGGTACTTTTGTAATGCACTTTTTCCGAGTCCATGTGGACAGATGTGCCACTAACAAACTGGCCGCAGACTGAAATTATTCTTCCTCTGTGCATAATGATCTAATTACTGGCAAAAGCAAAATAGTCTAACACATTGCAGTGAGTTTTCTGCTTATCTGTTGGTGTAAAAAAAAGTTTATAAGAGATAAGTATATGAGTGTATAATATACAGTCTATAGAGGGCTACCGCATGACGTCACCGTGCCGCGAGATTTTGTTAGGCGCCATATTGGAAGACCAAGTACATGCACTCACAATATAAAACAAAGTACGAGCGAGAGTAAAGTGACACGATGGATGATAATTCGGGTTATGTGAGTACATTACCAGCTGCAGAAAGGGCACGGTATGTGGAGAAACTGGCTGTGATTGATGGGTTTGACCCATATGATAAGACTCGCAGCAAGGGAGAATGGAAACATAAGGAGGACCTGACACCAATTCTGCCATCTGTTTGCTACCCAGACATTGTAAACTATTTGTTGTTTACACCCAGTGCCTACACTGCTGATGACTTGAAAGCGTACAAAGGGCTACAGGCTTACAATTATGTTGTTAGTGGCTTGGTTCGTGATATTACAGCTGTTATTAAGAATAACCTACACATAGTTATGGCCAAGGTAATCTTGTTGATATCTTTTAATAATATATATTTTCAGTTGAAAAATTAATACGTTTTGTTACTATTAAGGTATCCATAATTTAGGTTAATTTATCCATTATACATATGTATTTATGATATATGCCTACACAACAACTATGCTTTATTTATATAATAGGAGGGAGAGCAAGCCCCAAACCATCCTAAATTCTCATCTCATCATCTCTAGCCACTTTATCCTTCTACAGGGTTGCAGGCAAGCTGGAGCCTATCCCAGCTGACTATGGGCGAAAGGCGGGGTATACCCTGGACAAGTCACCAGGTCATCACAGGGCTGACACATAGACACAGACAACCATTCACACCTACGGTCAATTTAGAGTCACCAGTTAACCTAACCTGCATGTCTTTGGACTGTGGGGGAAACCGGAGCACCCGGAGGAAACCCACATGGACAACATGCAAACTCCACACAGAAAGGCCCTCACCGGCCCCGGGGCTCGAACCCAGGACCTTCTTGCTGTGAGGCGACAGCGCTAACCACTACACCACCATGCCGCCCCATCCTAAATTATTATTATTATTAAATTGTAGAAGTCTGGGAGGCTTGCTCCTCATCCAGTTATCAACTTGGGGCCAATTTAGCATGTTTTAAATCTGAATTTCTTGCATTTGCTTACCTCAAAGTGTCCACAGATCATGCACAGACTTATCCATTATATCCACAGTTTTTTGCCAAGTCTCACACAGGTTTCTTTCAAGTCTACTGTTGGGCCAATAAATCATAAATAAAACAGCTCAGATTTGTTTGTTTAAGTCGTTTGCCACTCCACTTTATTCTCGTGGGTTCACATATCGCTGCCGTTATTTCCCCCTAATCACGAGTTTGTTGGTCTTCCAAAATGGCGCAGGGTCTGTTACTTCCGGTTTCGGGTGACGTCAGTGAAATCCCTCTATAGGGTCAGGAGGCAGGGCTTTACATTAACACCCGCCCACCCACCAAATGTGGATAAAATTCGGCTTTGGCGGGTAATGACTTTAGTCCCACTAGCCACTTTGGCAGATGGTTTATTCTGTGGTATGACAATATATTTTAATTATAGTTTTCTCTGAAGGCATCTGATATAATAAATGCATTGCAATGTGATATTACGCGCCTACAACTCCCATGAGGACCTGCATAAACATTGGGACACAACATGTTAGAATTGTTTAGAATGTTTGTTAACGTCTCAGATAAAATCACTGATATGGTAACCTGCGGTTAATGAACGAAGCCACAAGGTTGCTGATGACTGACAAGCACATAGCGGCATATAGCTGGAGTTTCAAACCCTGCTGCTCAGGAAAAAAGGGGCAGAGATGATCAGAGCCGGAGGCAGCATTTTAAAATCACCGAGGTCAGCGATGCGCAAAGCGCGCACCGAAACATTTTCGACATATTTAAATGAGACAGGTGAATTACACGTCATACAAGAGATCTATTCCTGAAATTACTTTTCATGGTGTTTGAACTGAATATCATCAGTTTTGAAAAAAAAAATCATGTATGTGGCAAGAGTAAGAATAATTAAAGCTTGTTTAATGGTTTGATCTAGCCCAAGCAATGAAGACAAAAGATACCCTAACCATGTAGCCTATGGAACTAATATGCATTTACAATCTGGCATCCGTTACACCTACACACAAAAACAAAAAAAAATCTGGGAAAAAAATCAGTATACACCACCATATTTTAGGCAAAGTTATCCAAGGCAAACATAAGTTTAAACTTTCCACTCTATTGCTTTGGCTTATTGAATGATTTATTTTAAAAATCTTAAACAAGGTAGGCTACAACTGCACTGCTTCGAAAATGTAAATTTAACAGCTTCATGAAAGTGCACTGATGGTTATCATGGAAACCCCATGTCTCCTGCACTGCGTTCCTCCCCCGAGTCGCGCGCTCATTCGTTTTTGTGTTCTTGGTCTCAGAGCCGCGCGCACCAAACACACACACAAGACAGAATCAACAGTTAACATAATTAACAATGCACTTTTTACGGAGACATTTTAATGTTCTTTATTTTTTTATCCAGTTGAATATTTAGCATACAAATGTATTTTCAGCTCTTAAACATGACCGAGGTCTGGACCGTGGGGGCCTCAGAACTGGCTACGGCCATGGAAATGAATAGAATATATCACTAATAGGAAGATAAGACAGTTCAATGACAAATGGAAGTTTGGGTGAGATTGGCTAGTTCATAGCAAAACCGAAAATACCATGTACTGCAAAGACTGTAGAAAGTCTGGCAAAGACAGGCACCAGTAATTTTAAACTTGAAACTGTAAAAGGACCACGAAAAGTCAAATGCACACATCGGTACTATAACATCAAAACCGGCGAAGACAGCTGGTTCACTACAGGACAGCATTGCTTTCAAGTCCTTGGCTGTCATGAAGTTGGCTGAGCTGGAGAGGATGGAGCTGCTGTTTAGAAATGTTCATGCGATTGTAAAGAAGTTGATCTTGCCCCAGCTATCAACTTATGGCATGCTGGAAGCCTCAGGTCACGAAGACCATTTTTCATGGACCATTCAGGCTCATCTGATGATTAGATTAGTTTAGATAAAACTTTATTGATCCCTTTGGGCGGGTTCCCTCAGGAAATTAAGAAAATGCAAGCAAGGGGGCAGTTGCTGTTTTGGAGAATGTGGGCATCGATTCCCCTACTTCTTACATGCTAAGCAAGTGCTCTACCACTTGAGCTAATTCCCCTGAATGTAATGAGGACATTTAATGTCTCTCTCTACACATGTTCACACACACACTATTAATAGATAATACATAATATGCATAATAATACTTGATAATACACATAATACTTGCATATCAAAACATCAAATGTTTTTCAGTGATAAATGTTTTGAATTGGACTTTTAATATTAGAATCAGTTCAGTTGTACTGAATGTTATTTTTCATATTATACGATATTTCATATTGTAAGGGGCTTGAATTTGAGTTCAATAAACAGAATACTCTGTTTATATTTTTGTCTGAATTGGTTGCATGTTTTCATATAGGGAGCTACCTTAACAGCATTGAATACTTGAGTGCTACTGTAGAGATACATTATATGCTGCCATTCATAATTAAATCTAGATCTTCCGAACTTTAACGTATCATGGTTAAGAAAAAACTGCGATTTCCTGGCAACAAAATTGTGGCTAGTGAAAAGGCTGAATGGCTAGTGACTCGGGAAAACCACTAGCCACAGTGGCCAGTGAGCAAAAAAGTTAATGTAAAGCCCTGTCAGGAGGTGTAATAATTATAAGGATAAGCAGGTTGTGGAAGAGAAAATAGATGAGGGTGGTGTGGGATCAGTGCACAGTTAACTATAAGCTAAGACTGAAGGGAAAAGCAAGAAATTATAGGGGGAGGGGAATGGGTGGCTAAGGATGTAGATTAGAGCAGGGAAACATGAGGTATCTATTAAATAGTATTGAATGTGTAAGAGAAGCTTATGGATGTGGAATAAGCGTATAGGAGAGAAATGTCCAGAGGATAGGTCAATAAATCTTTGACATGTTGATCTGATTTATAGCACAATATTATATAACTAGTCATAAAATTATGTTTGCTATTTGGGGTGGCACGGTGGTTAGCACTGTTGCCTCACAGCAAGAATGTTCTGGGTTCAAGCCCAGTGACTGACTGAGGCCTTTCTCTGTGGAGTTTGTATGTTCTCCCCATGTCTGCGTAGGTTTCCCCCACAGTCCAAAGACATGCAGGTTAGGTCAATTAGCTCTAAATTGTACATTGATGTGAATGGTTGTTTGTCTCTATGTGTCAGCCCTGTAATGATCCGGTGACTTGTCCAGGGTGTACCCTGCCTCTCGCCCATAGTCAGCTGGGATAGGTTCCAGCTTGCCTGCAACCCTGCACAGGATAAGCAGTTACAAATAATGGATATATGCCATGTGGTCATTGTATTAATGGCACTGTTTTGGCTTCAATGGGCAATTTGCCCACTGAATCACCCAGTGATATTGGGTCTTTTGGGTTTAAAGCAAATGATTGTTTACTTATTGAAAATAAAGTACATTATTGTACTTTTAGGTAACAACAGCCTGTCACTGGGGTGGTACCCCAGTACTCCAAGGTACTTATTTGTACCCTTTATATATTGCCTGGGAACATATATGTACCATTTTGGCCTTACAAAGGCACACATACCTTGAGGTCCAATCATGAGCCCTAGGGCAGTGTTTCTCAACCACTGGGCCGCAGCCCATTAGTGGGCTGCAAAGTGCCATCTAGGTGGCAACAAATTTTTTTTCAAGTTTGAAGCCAAATACTAAATAGTGCAGGATGTCGTAGTGTCCCAAATCCAGTAGGTAGTTTGCCGAAAACTTTTCAAGAGGAATAAATAAATTTGTGTGTAAATTAAGAAGAACAAGCCTTTATTTTTGTTACATTGCTACTCTACATTTAACCCGTGCATGCATGCACGCACACACACTTGTGCACAGAGAGAGAGAGAGAGCATGCACGCATGCGCGCACACACACACACACACACACACAGAGTGCAGTAGGCAGAATAAATAAATATGTTTGTGGATAAATTATATGGATCTGTGATGCCTGCTGGAACAGAAGAGCAGGGAGGATTGAGAATTGAGCAGCTGTCATTTGTTTATACCCAATACTAAAACTTGTAGCGTCCTAGCTACCATCGCAAAGATGTGTACAAAAAGCCCAGAAATTCCTCCTTCCCCGAGCATAAATGATACACGATTTATCTTGTAGTGTGCTGTTCCCCAGATCTTTAACCCAACCACATATAAAATTGTTGTACTCCTCCATGCTCTTCCAGGTTTTCATCTGTTTGTCTGTGTGGAATGATGTCTGCAGCACCAGGTAGTTTGAGATGTTGGGGAACTCAATGGATGGATAATTTTCCAACTCATAATTAATGAATGAATAACTTTATTTAAAAACTATAAGTTGATTAGCAGAGCTGGTGGGGTCGTGCATGTACAGATACAAATAAGTACAAATACAAAAGACTAAAAATATACACAATCTTTAAAAAAAACCTTAAAATCTGTTGATTATCTGTTAATTATCCTCACATTAAGTTAATTAATAGTATGCATAACTATTGTCTTTGTATTTAGTTCCGGCTACAACAGGATCAAAATGTATTCTACTAATGTCAAATTTAGCTCATAAATTTTTCTTTCATAGGAGAAATCCTGGGGCGGCACAGTGGTGTAGTGGTTAGCGCTGTTGCCTCACAGCAAGAAGGTCTGGGTTCGAGCCCTGTGGCCGGTGAGGGCCTCTCTGTGTAGAGTTTGCATGTTGTCCGCGTGGGTTTCCTCCAGGCACCCTGGTTTCCCCCACAGTCCAAAGATATGCAGGTTAGGTTAACTGGCGACTCTAAATTGACTGAGTGTGAATGGTTGTCTGTGTCTATGTGTCAGCCCTGTGATGACCTGGCAACTTGTCCAGGGTGTACCCCTCCTTTCGCCTGTAGTCAGCTGGGATAGGCTCCAGCTTGCCTATGACCCTGTAGAACAGGATAAAGTGGCTAGAGATGAGATGAGGAAAAATCCTTCTTTGTTAATGTGTAAGGATCTGTCCCATTGAGTGCTTTCTACAGTGGGGCAAAAAAGTATTTAGTCAGTCACCAGTTGTGCAAGTTCTCCCAGTTATGGTAAAAAGATGAGAGGCCTGTAATTTTCATCATAGGTATACCTCAACTATGAGAGACAAAACGAGAAAAAAAAAAATCCAGAAAATCACATTGTCTAATCTTTAAAGAATTTATTTACAAATTATGGTGGAAAATAAGTATTTGGTCAATAACAAAAGTTCATCTCAATACTTTGTTATATACCCTTTGTTGGCAATGACAGAGGTCAAACGTTTTCTGTAAGTCTTCACAAGGTTTTCACACGCTGTTGCTGGTATTTTGGCCCATTTCTCCATGCAGATCTCCTCTAGAGCAGTGATGTTTTGGGGCGGTCGCTGGGCAACACGGACTTTCAACTCCCTCCAAAGATTTTCTATGGGGTTGAGATCTGGAGACTGGCTAGGCCACTCCAGGACCTTGAAATGCTTCTTACGAAGCCACTCCTTCGTTGCCCGGGTGGTGTGTTTGGGATCATTGTCATGCTGAAAGACTCAGCCACATTTCATCTTCAATGCCCTTGCTGATGGAAGGAGGTTTTCACTCAAAATCTCATGAATCCCCATTCATTCTTTCCTTTACATGGATCAGTCGTCCTGGTCCCTTTGCAGAAAAACAGCCCCAAAGCATGATGTTTCCATCCCCATGCTTCACAGTAGGTATGGTGTTCTTTGGAGGCAACTCAGCATTCTTTCTCCTCCAAACACGACAAGTTGAGTTTTTACCAAAAAGTTCTATTTTGGTTTCATCTGACCATATGACATTCTCCCAATCCTCTTCTGGATCATCCAAATGCTCTCTAGCAAACTTCAGACGGGCCTGGACATGTACTGGCTTAAGCAGGGGGACACGTCTGGCACTGCAGGATTTGAGTCCCTGGCAGCGTAGTGTGTTACTGATGGTGGTCTTTGTTACTTTGGTCCCAGCTCTCTGCAGGTTCACTAGGTCCCCCCGTGTGGTTCTGGGATTTTTACTCACCGTTCGTGTGATCATTTTGACCCCACGGGGTGAGATCTTGCGTGGAGCCCCAGATCGAGGGAGATTATCAGTGATCTTGTATGTCTTCCATTTTCTAATAATTGCTCCCACAGTTGATTTCTTCACACCGAGCTGCTTACCTATTGCAGATTCATAACTATTCTTTAAGTTTGTTTCTTAAGACACGTATTTTTTAGGATGTTACCTCGTTTGTTGACAGTTTCGGCGAACACTTCCACCTTCTTCAAAACAGTCACCAGATGTCGAGTGGTGACGTGCCTTATCAGCTGATGTACTCTATGGAGGCGTGAACGTCCCACCCAATTTGACAGGTAGTCCACGCCTCCTGCTGTCAGGTCGCTGCCCCAGGACTGCGCTCCAGGTGTGTGACAGCGCGTACGCTCCCTCATCCTGGTTCATAGTCCTCTGCGCCCACTTACGTATCTCCACTGCCTCCAAAATCCAATGCTGGTATCTATTCTCGCTGTCTATATGCGCTGTCACACACCTGGAGCGCAGTCCTGGGGCAACGACCTGACAGCAGGAGGCGTGGACTACCTGTCAAATTGGGCGGGACGTTCACGCCTCCATAGAGTACATCAGCTGATAAGGCACGTCACCACTCGACATCTGGTGACTGTTTTGAAGAAGGCGGAAGTGTTTGCCGAAACTGTCAACAAACGAGGTAACATCCTAAAAAATACGTGTCTTAAGAAACGAACTTAAAGAATAGTTATAATAATTAGACATAATGAACTTTCACTACATATTGCAGATTCAGTCTTCCCAGCCTGGTGCAGGTCTACAATTTTGTTTCTGGTGTCCTTTGACAGCTCTTTGGTCTTGGCCATAGTGGAGTTTGGAATGTGACTGTTTTGAGGTTGTGGACAGGTGTCTTTTATACTGATAACGAGTTCAAACAGGTGCCATTAATACAGGCAACGAGTGGAGGACAGAGGAGCCTCTTAAAGAAGAAGTTACAGGTCTGTGAGAGCCAGAAATCTTGCTTGTTTGTAGGTGACCAAATACTTATTTTACCGAGGAATTTACCAATTAATTCATTAAAAATCCTACAATGTGATTTCCTGGATTCTTTCCCCCCATTCTGTCTCTCATAGTTGAAGTGTACCTATGACAAAAATTACAAGCCTCTCTCATCTTTTTAAGTGGGAGAACTTGCACAATTAGTGGCTGACTTTTTTGCCCCACTGTATATCCACTTCTTTTGCATGTACTTCTTGGTTTTAATAACTTGCTTGTTTGCTGGACACAAACATGGCAATAAGTTCTTGTGTTAATCAACCAGACTCCACTCTTGGATCATTAATCCCTTTTGACTGAGAATGTCCTGCATGCATGGTTTGGCTTCTGGCACATCCATACAATTTTAAATTGTCATGCTCTGCCCCGGACATCCACTCCGGAGATTACGGATCTCTCACGCCAGTGCCGATCCTGATCCAGGACAGGAATTCCTTCTCCCCTGAACTCACTTCCTGGTTTTCACTGCTGCAATATTTAAAGGCCATTCTCAGACTCTGTGTTAGCCAGAGCGTCTCGTTTGCCCCTCTAGCTCCTCATGGTTATTCTCTCTAGCAATTTTCTCTTGTTCTTGGTTTTTGCACTAGCGTTTTTCTGGTTCTTGTTTTTTTGCACTCAGGGTTATTTCTGGTTCATGGTTTCTTGCACTAAGGGTCTTTTCTTGTTTATGTTTTTTTTTTTGCGCTAGCAGTTTTTTCTTTGCCTGTCATGTTTTTGTCAAGTTGTTTCTCATTTTGCCTGGATTATTTTTGCTATTTGTTTTTCATCCTGTTTATCTTTTGCCATACCCTCTTCTTCTCTGTATTAAATCATCTTATTTATTGGATTACTGTCTGTGTTCTGTTTTTGCATCCTAACTTCACCATACCTCCACCAGCCCTAACATAAGTACAATACCTACAATGAAAAATTTTGTTTGTATTGCCTTTATTTAATTCCTGGGCTCCCATCTGTAACAGGGAGTGATGTTGCATTCCGTTAATACATTTGACAATAGATTATTACTTTCTATAGAATAGATAAGCCAAAATAATTATATAATAAATATAAATAATGGGGATCTTTTTAATGGGCCCTGACTCATTACAACCCCGATTCCAAAAAAGTTGGGACAAAGTACAAATTGTAAATAAAACGGAATGCAATGATGTGGAAGTTTCAAAATTCCATATTTTATTCAGAATAGAACATAGATGACATATCAAATGTTTGAAGTGAGAAAATGTATCATTTAAAGAGAAAAATTAGGTGATTTTAAATTTCATGACAACAACATCTCAAAAAAGTTGGGACAAGGCCATGTTTACCACTGTGAGACATCCCCTTTTCTCTTTACAACAGTCTGTAAACGTCTGGGGACTGAGGAGACAAGTTGCTCAAGTTTAGGGATAGGAATGTTAACCCATTCTTGTCTAATGTAGGATTCTAGTTGCTCATCTGTCTTAGGTCTTTTTTGTCGTATCTTCCATTTTATGATGCGCCAAATGTTTTCTATGGGTGAAAGATCTGGACTGCAGGCTGGCCAGTTCAGTACCCGGACCCTTCTTCTATGCAGCCATGATGCTGTAATTGCTGCAGTATGTGGTTTGGCATTGTCATGTTGGAAAATGCAAGGTCTTCCCTGAAAGAGACGTCGTCTGGATGGGAGCATATGTTGCTCTAGAACCTGGATATACCTTTCAGCATTGATGGTGTCTTTCCAGATGTGTAAGCTGCCCATGCCACACGCACTAATGCAACCCCATACCATCAGAGATGCAGGCTTCTGAACTGAGTGCTGATAACAACTTGGGTCGTCCTTCTCCTCTTTAGTCCGAATGACACGGCGTCCCTGATTTCCATAATGAGTTTCAAATTTTGATTCGTCTGACCACAGAACAGTTTTCCACTTTGCCACAGTCCATTTTAAATGAGCCTTGGCCCAGAGAAGACGTCTCCGCTTCTGGATCATGTTTAGATACGGCTTCTTCTTTGAACTATCGAGTTTTAGCTGGCAACGGCGGATGGCACGGTGAATTGTGTTCACAGATAATGTTCTCTGGAAATATTCCTGAGCCCATTTTGTGATTTCCAATACAGAAGCATGCCTGTATGTGATGCAGTGCCGTCTAAGGGCCCGAAGATCACGGGCACCCAGTATGGTTTTCCGGCCTTGACCCTTACGCACAGAGATTCTTCCAGATTTTCTGAATCTTTTGATGATATTATGCACTGTAGATGATGATATGTTCAAACTCTTTGCAATTTTACACTTTTGAACTCCTTTCTGATATTGCGCCACTATTTGTCGGTGCAGAATTAGGGGGATTGGTGATCCTCTTCCCATCTTTACTTCTGAGAGCTGCTGCCACTCCAAGATGCTCTTTTTATACCCAGTCATGTTAATGACCTATTGCCAATTGACCTAATGAGTTGCAATTTGGTCCTCCAGCTGTTCCTTTTTTGTACCTTTAACTTTTCCAGCCTCTTATTGCCCCTGTCCCAACTTTTTTGAGATGTGTTGCTGTCATGAAATTTCAAATGAGCCAATATTTGGCATGAATTTTCAAAATGTCTCACTTTCGACATTTGATATGTTGTCTATGTTCTACTGTGAATACAATATCAGTTTTTGAGATTTGTAAATTATTGCATTCCATTTTTATTTACAATTTGTACTTTGTCCCAACTTTTTTGGAATCGGGGTTGTACAAGTACGAGTAGTTGGGCCTTAAAGTAGAAAAAGTTGAGAACCCCTGTCCTAGGGGTTAGGTACATTAGATTGTACCTTGGGGACAGAAATGGACTCCTCCTGTGCCCCTATTTCTGACAGTGCAAAACACATTCAAAGGCAACAAAAATTGATTAGAGGCAACTTTAAACCAGGGACAGATTATTAACTGGGTCTATTGGACATGTTTCCAGGGTCCTTGACCACCAGCAGGGCAATGTCTTTATGCTGTACAACAAAATACATTGAACACAAGCCAATGAATAAAAAAAAAAATCACAGAATCTGAAATGTTATGTATGTGTGGGTATGAATTTACAACCAGTTTGCAGTCAATTAGGTACTAACTGTTTTTAATTGGAGATAAATAAGCAAAAAAAAAAAAACACTGATCACTGTAAAACCCATAAAGCATGTCATTGTAAAAACAAAACTTAAAAAGATACTAGTATCCAGAGAATGTTGATTTATTCCGAACAAACTCTGAACTAAAATAGGCCAAAGATGATTCAGCTTTTGTCACTGCTGGCCATGGAGTCACTTGTTAAAGAGCTAGACTTGGACGATCAAATAATGGATGTGCAAATGTAGTAATGTATGCCTTGCATGTGTCAGGTTGCGGAATGAGTAGTCAGGTCTCCGTGTATTGTTTCACACTTGTTCATTATAAGACAAAGCAAGTAAACATGCTGAATGTGTCCAGAATATTTTCATATCACAACAATTGCAAATCAGCCAACAGTGCCATTATTTTCTGCCTCATGTTCCACCTGATAGGTTCATGGCCAGTCATTTCACAGTGAACAGTACGGTAAGTTTAACAGAGCGTAAAGAGAACACTTTCTGTTCTGATAAGGAACAGAACTTTTTTACTTTAATGAGCCAGTCATGAGCGCACTACAGTAGCAACATAAAGTCTCTTCCCTAAAGACTACAAGGGTTACAAGGTACAAATTTAGTCCAACAAATAGCCTACCAAATAGTTTCAAATGCTAAGTAAGTAATAGGAAAATAATCTACAGTGGGGTAGTGTGATGTGGCCCCATGTAAAGCGTGGTTAGCCTGACAAAGTGTGGTGCCTAACCTGAAGTTATTTTTCAATCACAGCACTTCATGAAGTGTTTTTTCTTCTCTTATAACACAGCAGTTTTGCATTTATAAATTAACAACATGTCAAACTTTTAAACCATTTATAGTTCTATATAACATTGTGGAACATCCACAAGATGTTAAAGAAGTTAGTTCCTGTTATTACTGGTGTTATAGCACCATCAAAGTTGAGAATCCAGCGGTGCTTGGTATAACATTAAGTTTATTTGATTCATCACAAAGTTCACATAGTTTGTGACAGGGGAGGAACACAGGGCGAAGCCCCAATTGATTTGGCATTGATTTATTTTTTTAAACACTGGATGCCTTTCCTGACACAACCCTCCCCAATCTTTCCAGGCTTGGGACCAACACTAAGTATGCACTGGCTTGTGCAACCCCAGTGCCTGGGTATTTTTACCTAATCTGGATGTCTTTGAACTGTGGGAGGAAACCGGAGCACCCAGAGGAAACCCATGCAGACATAGGGAGAACATTCAAACTCCACACCGAAAGGCCTCCCGTCAGTCGTGAGGGTCAAATGAGGAACCTTCTTGCTGTGAGGCAACAGTGCCAACCACTGCACCATGGTGGCACCCAATTTAGAGTTCTGTATTGAATAAAAGGTTCAGAATTAGTCCATGATAATCATGTCATGGTGTTATTGACTGATGAAAATTGCTGTCTTTATTCCCCTCTGTTGGTGTCATCAATGAGTCAGACTAATTTCCTTCTGATCCTGAATGCTGGAGGATTTAATTCATTATTACAGTGGCTGAGTCTCCTCATATTGTATCAGTTTATTACATGGCTTTGTTGAATACTCAATTCTGATTGGTTAATTCTATGGCCTGTTATTTCTGTATAACAGACCATTGCTATGGATCACGTCATTAGCAGAAGCAATAAAATCATTGTTAAATTAATATTTTATGTCAAATTATTGAGTTCTTTAGTAAGCAGATGTCTGATAATGTACAGCGAGCCTGGAATTATCATGAAAGAAACCTCTTTGGGGTGATTCAAGATCCCTCCATTTTGTATTGGCCTCACCGTACCTCCCCTATTGGAGTTTATTTTGCGATAAAGGCTGACTTGCTGAAATTATCCCTTTACTTATCATATTAATGAACCGTTTTATATCCAATTTTTTGCCACTTTTGATTCATTCACAATGCCATCTGGACAAGTTCGGCTACTCTGCAATTATTTTGGCGTCATTCCTCTCTGACTTGTAAGAGGCTATCTAATGAACTTCAGCTAATAAGATATTGGAATGGTCTTAAAGATGGCAATTGAGAGAAAGCAGTGAGGCAAACAGTCCAGAAATGCAGTGTAAGTTTTATAACCTCTTTGATATCCTTAGTTCTAAGCAAGACACGTCAGTAACAAAGTCCCTATATACCTGTTCTTTTACACACTTTTTAGTATGCTTGGCTAGCGTGAGGACTGTGCTCTTGTGTACAATCCCTCTGTACACACTGTTTGATGCAGTATTCATTAGCAGGCTGTGTAGTGACCATCTGTAGACACACATTACACTCACACCCATGCTTCTGTAATCCTCTGAGGCTGTGTTCTCTAATTAACTCCAGTACATGCTCTAATAGGGCTGGGAGCTTTCTGATAAGGAAAGTAATTGAAAGGCTAGATCCAGAGCAGGAGTGTCAAGAGGACCGTTTAAAGAGTGTGTATTTTTGGAGCTTGGGTGCACTTAGGGCAGAATGTTGGATTATAGTGAGGGTGCAAGTGTGTTTTATGTTACACAACAGCTATTTATAATTCCTGTTAGAAATGATGATCAGCACCATATAGATATGCATCGAGGAGTTGAGTGCAAAAGTTTGTGTTCCACATGGTTTTTGAATAAGGAAAAAGAAAAAATGAACTTCTTTTTGTTCAAATCATTGAACAAATAGAATTCCAAAATACTAAAAATTAAATGTGGATCCAAAACAAAAAAATATATTCACCTGAGAAGCTTTAGACATTTTACCATGACGCTCCTGCTCTCCAGACTTGAGTGAAACAAATGTTCTCAAAGAAGTCTTAAAGTAAATTACCATGGATATGCCAAATAATCTCACAAATTGAGAGTAAGAGCATAATCTGCTGTGGCCAATCACTTACATGAAGGCAGGTTATAAAGGCATTTATCTGAAGGCAGCTCACTGAGAAGGTGAAGCTAACCTGAAAAACAGAATGCTGAATGAAAATTGGAAAGAGAAGCACAGTACTCATCTGTTCAGTTCCTATGTTTGGCACTAGTCAAACGTAGTTACGTCTAACGCTACTACAAAACACCATAAGCACTTTGACATGTCTTATTCATAGTCATTAACAAATAATTAATAAAGCTTTAAAATGTTGTTAGTTTAAAAAGCTTTAAAATGATAGTTGCTTATCACACAATAAGACTTGCCTTTTATGCAGTTTTGTGAGCTGAATGCCATTTATCAACATATATGCATAAGAATGAAAAACCTTGGCATGACTGAAGCTTTTGGTTTGCCACAAAAAATGATTTACACACAACTTTACAACTTCTTCAAAATATTGATAAATGATGCCTAATATTTCAATTCAATATCCTTGAATGGAATTTTTGCTTTGATGTCATATCTTTTGCAGAAGAATAAATTTTAACAGGAAGATTGCTTTCTTTATTGGAAAGAGAGAAGATAAACATCTCTTCACACTTCAGGTAGAACCAGCAGTGGGTTCTGTATATATTTGTATTTACATTTGCACCCTTTAAAGCATTATTATATACCCTGGGTGAACTCAGTACCTCCAAATGTAGCCTTTTAGATCACTGATCAGTGAGATATTCCTTTGGAAGGCAGGCCTGAGGTGAGATTGTCAATGGTCTATCTGTCCCAGAACCAGTGCTATTGACATTATCCCTTCAAGAGGTTCTTTAATCCTCAGTGGTTCAGAGCAGTGTGTCTTATCTTGGTGATGCACAAAGACCTCTCTACTCGGCTTATTTAAAGCAAGACCGTCTCGGACAGCTAGAGAGAGGGATGTGTTTGTCTGTCAACCTGTGGATGAGTCTTGGGTAAATGGAATTTTCCACAGCAGAGTACGAATAAGGTGAAGTAGGTGTGTGTGTGTGTGTGTGTGTGTGTGTGTGTGCACGCACTATGTTTTTATCTCTTTATAACTTGTAGGGTTGGTAACACACAACTCAATGGAAATTCCCACCAAAGATAGAATTACAAGTGTGTGTGTGTGTGTGTTTGATTGAGTTGTCCATGCTCTGCTGCTGCAGCCTCCTTGAATGCTGCCTCACATCTTCTACTTTGATTTCAAGATTTCAAAGTGTTTATTGTCATATGCACAGTAAGGACATGTCCACTTGTACAATGAAATTCTTAGTTTGCTGTCCACCATGAATGCCAATTACAAATAAATAAATAGGCAGAAGTAGTAATACAAAGTAAAGGCAATATAGTGCAAAAATGAATGAATGAATGAATGAATGAATGAACCCTTTATTGTCACTAGTCAGTGCCAGCATAATTAACCATCAAACTGTCCTTACATATACACATACATACAATTGACAGAGGGGGAGTAGACAGGACAGGAAGACAGGGTTGAAAAGAAAAAAAATACAAAGTAACATGAGGAGAGGGGAGGAGAAAAAAACAACCCCCACACTATGCTCCTGTGAGGAGTACAGTGTGGGAACGTTAAAAAAAACACCTCCGTACATAAGCACAAAATAACACAAGTACACTTTACAACATGAAAACCCGGGACTTGAGGGGGGATGGGGGTGGGGGGCAATCAGGGGAGGGGGTAGGGTGGAGGGGTGGAGGTAGAGATAACCCAGCGCAAGCAAGCAGCCGTCTGTTCCTGCAGCCATGACGGCGCTGGTCGCGCACCCGCTTGTCACACTGGGGGTAAAAGCGGCAACAGTGGAGAGTGGGGGAAGGAATGCAAGAGCATCTCACTGCAGTGATCTTCAGGGGGAGTTGTTGTTCCAGCAACGGCCTTGGCCGAGGCCAGTGCTGTCTGAGGGAGCTGAAAGCAGATAAGATTGGGATTGTTTGGTCTTGGGGCAAGTAGACGCATTCCTTTACATGACTACTCTGTCCATTCTGGTCTCCAAATCAATTCATTTCCTTTGCAAAGCCAAAAGCTTCTCCATGATGTTATCCATGTTGCGGTTCAAGTTCTGAATAGCCACAGTCTGAGTGCCGACAGCTCTGCCCACTGCTTCAATCATGTCGGGCAGCTTTATCGGGCTTTGAACAGCTGTCACCGTTTTCTGGTTTCCTCGATAAACCAGGGCAATGCCTAATCCAATCAGCAAAAGACCTGTAATCATGGTTCTGAATAGGTAGATGTCTTCGATGTCCTCCACAGAAAGAACCGCCAGGCACACGACCCGCCACTTCTCCCACGCGTCCATCGTGTAGCCAGCTGCAGGACAGGCCGGTTCCCCTGAACCCAGGCTTCTCGTCGAGAAAATTGTGTCAATTGCATTAAGAGACCAGTTTATCAATTCCATGATTTTTTAGTTTGGAGAGCAGTGGGGAGAGAGTCTCTCAGAAGTATAGACAGTAGACAGACGAGACATGAGGCACAAAGCAGGGAAGATAAGGGAGAGGAGAGGCAGAGAGATGCGACCGCCTTCCGTGAGAGCATGGAGAAAAAGATAAAAGCAAAGAAAAGCAAAAGCAACAAAAACACTCAGTATAGTACAAAATAAAGGCAAATGTAGTGCAAAATAGGTCGTGTAATACAAAAATAAGGCAATGATCAGATGTAGCAGCAGAAGGGCAGTAATGTGCGAATGTGCAAACAATGTAACCAGTCAAGGAAACAGCAGCAAAATGGCAGTAATGTGCAAACAATGTAACCAGATGTAAACAGTCAAGGAACAGCAGCAAAAAGGGCAGTAATGTGCAAACAAATGTAAACAGATGTAAACAGTCAAGGACAGTTTACAGGGAGGTAATTCATGGTTATAGACTCCTGTCAGCTGTTCAGGTGTCTGATGGTGGTGGGAAAGAAAGAGTTCTTTAACAGTCTTACATTTCACACTTCTATACCTCCGGCCTGAGGGTAGGAGTGTGAACAGTCCATGTTGGGGATGGGTGGGGTCTTTGAGGATGGAGGCAGCTCTCCTGTGGACTCTGCGGTGGTAGATGCTCTGCAGAGAGGGCAGTGGAGTTTCGGTGATCCTCTCAGCAGTCTTCACCACCCTCTGCAGGCGTTTGCAATCCATTGGTGTAGTGCTGCCGTACCACACAGTGATACAATTGGTCAGGATGGTCTCAATCACGCAGCTGTAGAAGTTGCTGAGGATCTTGGGTGACATGCCAAACTTCCTCAGCCTCCTCAGAAAGTACAGTCGCTGTTGAGCCTTTCTAACCAGCTGTTTGGTGTTAAGTGTCCATGTGAGGTCCTCACTGATGTGAATACCCAGGTATTTGAAGCTGCTCACCCTCTCCACCTCAAGCTCCCGGATGAACAGTGGCCGATGAGGTCTCCTCTCCTTCCTCATGTCCACTATCATCTCCTTCATTTTGTCCGTGTTGAGGGTGAGGTTGTTGTCCTCACACCATGACACCAGACTGGCCACCTCCCTCCTGTAGGCCATTTCGTCACCGCCAATGATGCGTCCTATCACTGCGGTGTTGTCTGCAAACTTCAGGATGATGTTGTCCTTGTGGGAGGTGACACAGTCATGGGTGAACAGAGTGTAGAGGATGGGGCTGAGGACGCATCCCTGTGGGGTGCCAATGTTTGTGATGATGCTGGATGAAGTCCTATTACCAATCCTGACAGTCTGGGGCCTGCCAGTCAGGAAGTCGATGAGCTAGTCACAGAGGGTAGGGTGCAAACCAAATGTGGACAGTTTATGGATGAGTTTGTGGGGGATGACTGTGTTGAAGGCAGAGCTGTAGTCAACAAAGAGCATCCTGATGTAAGAGTCTTTGTTTTCCAGGTGGGAGAGGGCATAATGGAGGGCAGCAGCAATGGCATCTGAGGTGGACCTGTTGGGCCTGTAGGCATACTGCAGGGGGTCCAGAGTTTCCAGTATGCTGTTCTGAATGTGGGCCAGTACCACTCTCTCAAAGCACTTTGATATGATTGGAGTTAGTGCTATTGGCCTGTAATCCTGTAAAGGCAGGTGGGTGGGCTCTTCTTGGGAAGAGGGACAATAGTTGTGGTCTTGAAGCAGGAGGGAATGGTGCTCTGGCTGAGGGAAAGGTTGAAGATGGTGGTGAAAACATCAGCCAGCTTATTGGCACATACTCTGAGGGCCCGCCCAGGGATGTTGTCTGGTCCTGCTGCCTTCCTAGGGTTGATCCTCCTCAGAGCTTTGTGTACCTGGCCTGAAGAGATTGTTGGTGGTGGGGGAGGGGGGTTGGGTGGTCCAGGTGAGTGTGTGCCTCCTCTCTGTGCTGTGGCTGGAGGTCTCAAAGCGGATGTAGAAAATGTTGAGGTCATCCAGCAGGCTGTCTGTGGAGCTGATGGTGCTGGTGGTGGTCCTGTAGTCTGTGATGTGCTGCAGGCCTTGCCACATCCGCCCGGGGTCAGCAGTAGAATAGAAGCCATCCAGCTTCTCTCTGTACTGCCTCTTGGCTGCTGTAATGGCTTTCCTCAGTCCGTACTTCACCGCTTTGTACTCCGTCTCATTGCCTGATCTAAATGCAAGAGAGCGAGCATGCAGCATGCATTGTACCTGACTGTTTACCCAGGGCTTTTGGTTGGGGAATTTCCTGATCTGTATGGTGGGCACGATGTTGCAGACACATGTGTTGATGTACCCAGTCACATACTCAGCATAGTCCTGTATGCTGACAGAAGAGTCCTCCAAAGTGGCTGCAGCTTTAAACACTATCTGAGCAAAACAGTCCTGAAGGGTGCTCTCAGTCTCTGGGCTCCACAGTTTGACTTGTTTGGTGTCAGGATTTGTTTGTTTTAGTCTTTGTCTGTAGGCCAGATACAGGAACAAAGAGATGTCCGAAGTGGGGATGGGGTGCAGCCCTGTATGCACCGCGTACGTTGCTGTAAACATGGTCCAGTGTGTTCTTATCACAGGTGGGGATGTCCACATGTTGATAATATTTACGGAATACAGTCCGTAAATTGCACTGATTAAAGTCACTGGTGATGATAAAAACAGCATCGGGATGAGCCATCTCTAACACGCTGATGTCATTGTGGAGTTTACCGAGTGCTGCTATGGAGTTAGCTCGCAGGGGGATGTAAACAGCAGCCAAAAACACAGCAGTCAATTCCCTTGGGAGATAATGGGGCGGCATTTCAGCAATAACAGCTCCACATCTGGCAAACAGTGCTTATAAACAGTCTGTATATCTCCACACCAAGAGCTGTTAATAAACACACACACCTCCCCCTTTAGCCTTACTGGCTGCAGTCCAGTCTCCTCGGTGTACAGACTGAGTCTGTAGCTGAATGGTGCATTCTGGGATTTTGTCTGAGAGCCAGGTCTTGGTGAAAATTAGAGTGCAGCACTCTCTTATTTCCTGCTGAGCTGTGATTCTGGCTCTTAATTCATACAGTTTGATTTCCAGAGACCACACGTTGGCTAGCAGGAGGCTGGTTAGTGGTGGTCGGCTAACGCGAGCTTTTAGCTGAGCATGGAGCCCCCCCTCTTGCCTCACCATCTCTGGAGCAGTCTCCTGGTGTCAGCATGCTCACTCGGGCCCAGTGCTTCAGGGCCTTCCTGGGGCTGGTGGTGGTTGCGGGAGCGAGCAATGAGTTGTAGCTCCGGTGGTATAAAGCCAGTAAATTCCAAATGGCTGTGTGTGTTAGTGATGTCCAGCAGTGCCTGTCTGTTATATGTTAGCAGTGCATGACATTTGTGCATGGCAGAAAAAACAGAAAATACACAAAAAAGTTGAAAAAGCCAGCATTCAACAGTGGCGCGAGCAAACACGTCTGCCTCGAGGGGTGCCATGATGTAGCCATGATGAGGCCATGATGAGGCCGCTGGATCGATATCATGCTCAACTACGAAAGACCCGCTTCCTAATGAGAGAAGAAAAGAAAAGAGAGAAACACAAATTTACCGCTGATTATCCATGAGACTCTCCGTTGTCTTTGAACACAATCAAAGGGTTTAAAATGCGACTCTGAAATGCTGGTAAAATGTGAGGTGGCCAGTTGGGAGCGGGATACAGATTTAATGTGTGGTAGCCAATTATGGGGGTGGAATACAGCAATAAAGTTAGGTGGCTAGGTGGGGGTGGGATACAAAGGCAATCTGGGGTGGTCCATTTTGGGGCGGGATACAGATTTAATGTGTGGTAGCCAATTAGAGGGGTGGGACAGAGAGTTAATGTGGTATGGCCAATTGGGTGTAGGATACAAAGATAAAGTTGGGTGGCCAGTTGGGGGCAGGATACAGAGATGATGTTGGGTAGCCAGTTGGGGGTGCGATACAGGGGTAATGTGGGGTAGCCCTTTGGGGGTGGAATACAGAGTTCATTTGTGGAAGACAATTAGGGGAGAGGGACAAAGCACTAATATGGAGTTTGTGAGTTGGGGATGGGACACAGAGTGAATTTGGAGTGGCCAATGCTAATAATAATAATGCTAATAATAATACACAGTATAATAGCATACAGTATGATTTTTAAGGTTTTTTTTACTTGAATTCACATTTTCAATGAATACACCTTTTCAAATAATACGCTAAGTCCTTCTTCATGTCATGAAATAGGATATCAACTTTAACCATTTAAATAATTAACCTTGAAAGTGTTAATTATTTAAAAATCATAAATGCTAAACCAAGAGTGCCATTAAACTACTGCATTTATTAAATGAATCTGGGAAACACATCTGTAAACAGGGTTTTATAATAGAAATAAAAATTTGCTTTATTGTCACAAAAAATTTTCATTTATAAGTGAAGATTCAGAAAAACAAAGTGTACTAAAAATTAAGAAAAAAAGTGCAACGTTTTGGTGCCGCTCAGATAACATTATCAAGTGAATGTTTGTAAGCTAAGTCAATGTGAAAACATATAAAAATAGATTAGCATAATGATAAACAAAATGTTTGGCCTGTAAGGATTCCGATTGCACGTTGAGAGTTGATCTTCTTTCTCTAATGTAGAGCATTTCATACAATAAACAGTTGAATTTACTCGGACACTTTCTACACACAAAAAAGTTATTGTTAATGTCTTTAGGTGCAATATCGTGTGCCATCCTATCGTGTTTACTGATGCTTGAGGACATGCCTTTAATACGCTCATACAAGTGTCTAAAGGTGTAACCTATATAACTCATCACATGAGTCACATTTGAAACTACACTGTGTGCACAATTATTAGGCAAGTTGTATTCCTGATGATTAATTTTATCGTTGAACAAATACAGTGCTCTCAGTCAATCCAAATTGTTAATAAACCTAAAACCAGAATGATTAACAAAGGAAAGGGGAGTTTAGGCCTTCTCAGGGGAATATATAAGTGTGCACAATTATTAGGCAACATTTAGTGTGCAGAATTATTATGCAACTAAATGAAAAGCTTAAAGTTTCCCATCTCACTTGTTTATTTTAATTTTCAGTGTAACAAATAAACAACTCAGAATTAACAAATAAACACTTCTAGCATTTCAAAAATATTCAGTGACCAATATAGCCACCCTTCTTTTCAATAACTGCCATGAGCCTTCCATCCAGTCTGTTAGTTTTTTGATTTGTTGACGATCAACTTTTTGTGCAGGAGCAACCACGGCCTCCCAAATGCTATTCAGAGTGGTGTATTGTCTTCCCTCGCTGTAAATCTAATGCTTAAGAAGGGGCCACAAGTACTCAATAGGGTTTAAGTCAGGTGAAGAAGGGGGCCATGTCATTACTTTGTCATCTTTAAGGCCTCTGCGGGCTCGCCAAGCAGTGGAGTACTAGGGTGCATGTGATGGTGCATTGTTCTGCATAACAATCATGGCCTTCTTGAATGATGCAGACTTCTTCCCATACCACTGCTTGAAGAATGTATCTTTTAGAAACTGGCAGTAGGTTTGGGAGTTGATGTTAAGTCCATCTTCAACCTGAAATGGTCAAACTAGCTCATCCTTAATAATAGCAGCCCATGCCATTACCCCTCCACCACCTTGCTGGTGTCTGAGTCAAAGTGCCCTGTGTCCATTAGTTATCCAGCTATGGGCCCATCCATCTGGTCTATCCAGAGTCACTCTCATTTCATCCGTCCATAAAACCTTTGGAAAATCTGTCTTCAGATATTTCTTGGCCCAATCTTGACATTTCAACTTGTGAGTCTTGTTTAGTGGTGGTTGTGTTTCAGCCTTCCTTACCTTGGCCATGTTTCTGAACACCGAACACCTTGTCCTTCTGGACACTCCAGGTCGGTTGCAGTTCTAGAATATTGTGGCACTGGAGGATAATGGGTTCCTGGTAGCTTCATGTTTAATCCTTCTCAAGTCTTTTGCAGTTAATTTGTGTCTTTTCTTCTCCACACATTTTTTGCGACCCTGTTGACTATTTGCAACAAAACGTTTGATTGTTATGTGCTCACATTTCTATAGCTTAGCTATTTCAAGAGTGCTGCATCCCTCTGATAGGCATTTTACAATTTTTGTCTTTTCAGTGTCTGTTAAATCTCTTTTTTGGCCCATTTTGCCTGAGATAAAGAAGCTGCCTAATAATTATGCACACCTTAATATAGGATATTAATGACTTTAGGTCACACCCTCCCTCATTACACAAATAAATACCACCTGAGAATGCTTAAATCCAATTAGCATTCAAGTGTATCTAGCTTGCGGTTGGAAAACATGCATAGAAATAATGGTAGGGTCAGAGTACTCACTTGCCTAATAATTGTGCACACAGTGTATATACCACCTGTTGCTAATTTATAATCGGTGTTTTTCCTCTTGCAGCTTTAGTGCATTGCTGAGTTTGTGGCTCACAAATACAGGTTGAATTCTAATATTTGGACCTGTTTGATCCATCCTGGTGCCCTGTGTCTGGTCGGAGTTTTATCGCATCGCTCCTGTGGAGGACGGCCCCATGAGGACAGTTGAAAGTTACACCTGGAGGACGCTCTGGACTCTTACAGTAATGCTTTTATGGCTGAGGACTACAGTTGACTTGCTAACTTTAGGACTGCAGTTGTCATGAACAGTTTTGCACTCAAGTTTCCATCAATGAAGAGTTACAACATCAACGAAACTGTCTTCATGTTAAAACTGTTAATGTTATAGTCATGCTGTCTGTTGTTGCCCAAATGAGGATGGGTTCCCTTTTGAGTGTGGTTCCTCTCGAGGTTTCTTCCTCATGTCGTCTGAGGGAGTTTTTCCTTGCCACCGTCGCCACAGGCTTGCTCATTGGGGATAGATTAGGGACAAAATTAGCTCATGTTTTAAGTCGTTCAAATTCTGTAAAGCTGCTTTGCGACAATGTTTATTGTTAAAAGTGCTATACAAATAAACTTGACTTGACTTAATATTTATCTTGTTACCCAGGTCCTATAACATCCTTCTGATGACGTTAGCTGAACATGGTAACATGGTATGGTGATTCTGATGATGTTGTCTGGTTCTTTAACTGCCGGTGTACCAGGATGATTATAAAGTTTAGAATTGACAAATCCTTTGATGGTATTATCAGTTAAGGTTTGTGGGTACTTCAGGTGTTGGAACACTTTCTTTAAACAGACACATTCATCATTAAAGTAGGACCATGAGGATGATAGTTGATAGGCTCTGTACAGCATTGTTTTGAATAAGCCTCGTTTATAGCAGTTGTCAATGTGACTTTTGTAGTGTAGAAGGAGGCCAGTGTTTATTGGCTTGATGTACACTTTCGTTTTGATATGACAGGACTTACTGAGATGTTGTAAGCTGTGAAAAGGAAGCATGCCTTCTTTCTCAATTTTCATGGTAAACTTTAAAGAGGTGTGGCACGAATTTAGAACATCCAGAAATTTAGAGGCTTCCATTTCATTAGGCATTGTTACTATGGTGTTATCAACATACCGCCGATAGTATTCTGGCATTTGACCTTCTTGTTGAAGCGTATTCTCGATTGAATACGTAAACACATTGGCTAGCAGAGGCCCGAGTGGAGAACCCATAGCAATGCCATCAATCTGTTCATATAGTGTTCTGTTAAATTGGAACAGTTGATGTTTAGATGTTATGCTGAGAAGAGCAACGAGGTCCACTCTGCTTAATTGTAGGCCCTATGAGTCATTGAACCAATATCATTCAAATGTTTTTTTTTTACAACTGTTCCAATTTAATGGAACACTATATGAACAGGTTGATGGCATTGCTATGGGTTCTCCACTTGGGCCTTTGCTAGCCAATGTTTTTGTGTTCAATTGTGAATACTCTTCAACAAAGAAGGTCAAATGCCAGAATACTATCAGAGGTACATTGAATAGAGCCTATCGACTATTGTCCTCGTGGTCCTATTTTAACGATGAATGTGTCCATTTAAAGAAAGTGTTCCCATGCCTGAAGTACCTATAAACCTTAATTGACAATACCATCAAAGGATTTGTCGATTCTAAACTTTGTAAACATGCTGGTACATTGGAAGTTAAAGAACCAGAAAACAACATCAAACTCACTATACCATTCAAGGACCAGTGCTAGCTAACATCATCAGAAGGAGGTTACAGGACCTGGGTAACAAGATAAACATTAGAATTCAACCTGTATTTGTAAGCCGCAAACTCAATGATGTGCTAAAGCTGCAAGAAGAAAAAACACTGATTATAAATCAACAGGTGGTATATAATTTCAAATGTGACTCATGTGATGAGAGTTATATAGGTTACACCTCTAGACACTTGCATGAACATACTGAAGAGCATAAAGGTGTGTCTTTAAGCATCAGTAAACACTATAAGATGGCACACGGTATTGCACCGAAAGACATTAACAAGAACTTTGTTGTCTTAAGAAAGTGTCAGAGTAAATTTGACTGCTTGTTGTACGAAAAGAAGATCAACTCTCAACATGCAGTCAGGCTCCTTACAGGCCAAACTTTTTGTTTAGCATTATGCTAATCTATTTTTATATGTTTTGACTTTGATTTGGTTTACGAACTCTTGCTTGATAATGTTATCTGAGCGGCACCGAAATGTTGCGCTTTTTTCCTTAAATAAAGTTCACTTCCTTAAATTGTTCACTGTATGATGCTGGCTATTATGTCTGTTTTTATTTCTTTTTCAAGAAAGTCCACTGCTTTATTGTAACTACATGTGCTTGATTTGATGTTTCTGAAGGTGGAAATTGTGTCATAACACCCAAGTTTATTATGTTGCTGGTGAAAATCGCTTGTTTTCCCTCTGCAAGAGCGCCAATGTTTTATACTGGTCCTAATTTGCTTGACATCAAGAAATGTAGTGCATAAATGGGTATTGGTACGGGGACAAAAGGCAGACAAATACATACAAAATACAGAGGACTTCAACAAATAATATAGTGCCTTACATAAGAATTCACCCCCTCCACATTTTGTAGTGTTAGATCCTAGGGCTTATTTGGGATTCTTTGTGCTACCACAGTTTTCCCCCACTTCAAATGTTATGGGCTATTTTGTTTCGTTTCAGGACATAAGGGGTGTTCACATGGCAACTTTTACTCGGGTGTAGCACCGGGGCTGCCCCGGTAGAGCATTCACATGGTACAAAGTTATACCGGTGTAGCCCCTGAAAGCTGCTTAAACCGGTGCAAATCTAACCCTGCTCGGGAGGTGGTTTAAGAAATTTACTCCGGAGTAAATGCTAGTTTGCAGGGCAGCACCGATATAAAATGGGACGTCTGAACGCTACAGGGGTAGACTCGCTACACATGAGGAGAGTTGATTACATATGGGCATTGCATAATTTGCATCCTGGTATTTTGCGCTTAAATGGCGAATATCAACAACAACACGTGTGAGATAAGAAACGAGCACAGAGGAGTGAACTGGGGCGACGATGAAACGTCAGCACTGATAACTATTTGGGCTGATGGGACCATCCAAGCCCAACTAGAAGGATCCCAGCGAAATAAAGCAGTATTTCAAAAAATAGGTGAGAAAATAAGGGCAGAAGGATTCAACCGCACCGGCGATCAGTGCCGCCAAAAAATTAAAAGTCTTAAGCAAGATTATAAAAAAGTGACCGATAATAACAACAAATCTGGTAGAGGGAGGAAAACATGCAAATTTTATGATCGACTACATGATATCCTCGGGCACCGTCCAGCCAGTGTACCGCATCACCTCGTCGGCATTGGTGCTTCCAACTTGCCGTCCCCTGGCCCGAGCACGCTGCCAGAGACACAGAGTCTGACCCCGGTTGATAGTGATGAGGGGTCCAGCGACATGGACGAAGCCCCGGCGTGCGCCCCCACTCCCAGTACGAGTGCAGCATCGGTAGACGATATAAGCACCAGTGAAGAAGGTGAGGACAGCAGTCATGGTGACCAAGAAAGCATTGGTGATATCAGCCTGGGGAATAGGTCTACTTCAACCCCAAAACCAACCAAAAGAAGGAAAACAAAAGCTGATCAATTCAAAAAATGTATGAAGGAAACATTCAAAATGTTTGCGGAGAGCCAGAAAGCAAATATGAAGGTACACACACGATTTATCATTTATGATGTTATTTTATAAAAGTAGTTATTAAAATAAGTTTATTATTATTTCAGCTCTTCATTGATAATGAAAATAAAAAGATGGCTCTAGAACAAGAGATGGAAATGAAGAGATGAGGGAAGAAATGGCATGGGAGGAACAGAAAAGGAAAGAGGAGAGAGAGGCAGAAGAGAAGAGACGAAGGGAAGAGAGGGAAGCGGATGACCGGAGGAGGAGAGAAGATCGGGAACACCAGATTCGCATGATGTCCATGCTTCTACAACTGCAAAACCCTGGCAGTTGTGCTGGTACCAGTGCAGGTGGCTACAAGCAGTCACCAAATCATCCAATGATGAGTGCATTGCATATTTTAGACCCTCCCGTGTACCAAGATATGTAGACCCTGTTGCCATAATATACCGTATCTATATGTATATGTGTGTGTGTGTTTGTGTGTGCCAAATTGGTATTTTCTTTTGTAATTTTCATGTAGAGATTCGGTTCAAAGGTTATGTTATTAGTGTGTAATGTTTAAATGAATAGTATCTGAAAGTGCTAAAATGTAATTAGACTCTAATATAGTTATTTTACAATTCAAAGTTTTGAAGATTTTTGTGCCAAATTCAAGTGCCAAGTTATAAGCATTTTCTTATCATATTTTTCAAGTTATAGCATGTTTAAAGTTTTAAGGATAAAAACATAAAAATATGCCATTGTCTGAAAATAATAAAAAATATATATTTAAAATGGCAGTATTTTTTCGAGATTTTCAAATCAATGATATATGTGTTCATATTTGAAAGTGATAAAATGTAATTAATATTATTTTAGAATTCACATAGTATATGAATGTGTAGATGTTTTGAAGATTTCTGTGCCAAATTAAATTTTGTATTCGAGTGCCAAATCACAAGTATTTTCACACACACACACACACACACACACACACACACACATATATATATATATATATATATATATATATATATATATATATATATATATATACGTATATATATACACAGTGGTGCTTGAAAGTTTGTGAACCCTTTAGAATTTTCTATATTTCTGCATAAATATGACCTAAAACATCATCAGATTTTCACACAAGTCCTAAAAGTAGATAAAGAGAACCCAGTTAAACAAATGAGACAAAAATATTATACTTGGTCATTTATTTATTGAGGAAAATGATCCAAAATGACATATCTGTGAGTGGCAAAAGTATGTGAACCTTTGCTTTCAGTATCTGGTGTGACCCCCTTGTACAGCAATAACTGCAACTAAACGTTTGCAGTAACTGTTGATCAGTCCTGCACACCAGCTTGGAGGAATTTTAGCCCATTCCTCCATACAGAACAGCTTCAACTCTGGGATGTTGGTGGGTTTCCTCACATGAACTGCTCGCTTCAGGTCCTTCCACAACATTTCGATTGGATTAAGATCAGGACTTTGACTTGGCCATTCCAAAACATTAACTTTATTCTTCTTTAACCATTCTTTGGTAGAATGACTTGTGTGCTTAGGGCTGTTGTCTTGCTGCATGACCCACCTTCTCTTGAGATTCAGTTCATGGACAGGTGTCCTGACATTTTCCTTTAGAATTCGCTGGTATAATTCAGAATTCATTGTTCCATCAATGATGGCAAGCCATCCTGGCCCAGATGCAGCAAAAATGGCCCAAACCATGATACTACCATCACCATGTTTCACAAATGGGATAAGGTTCTTATGCTGGAATGCAGTGTTTTCCATTTTCCAAACATAACGCTTCTCATTTAAACCAAAAAGTTGTATTTTGGTCTCATCTGTTCACAAAACATTTTTCCAATAGCCTTCTGGCTTGTCCACGTGATTTTTAGCAAACTGCAGATAAGCAGCAATGCTCTTTTTGGAGAGCAGTGGCTTTCTCCTTGCAACCCTGCCATGCACACCATTGTTGTTCAGTGTTCTCCTGATGGTGGACTCATGAACACTAACATTAGCCAATGTGAGAAAGGCCTTCAGTTGCTTAGAAGTTACCCTGGGGTCCTTTGTGACCTCGCTGACTATTACACGCCTTGCTCTTGGACTGATCTTTGTTGGTTGACCACTCCTGAGGAGGGTAACAATGGTCTTGAATTTTGTCCATTTGTACACAATCTGTCTGACTGTGGATTGGTGGAGTCCAAACTCTTTAGAGATGGTTTTGTAACCTTTTCCAGCCTGATGAGCATCAACAACACTTTTTCTGAGGTCCTCAGAAATCTTTTTTGTTCGTGTCATGATACACTTCTACAAACATGTGTTGTGAAGATCAGATTTTGATAGATCCCTGTTCTTTCAATAAAACAGGGTGCCCACTCACACCTGATTGTCATCCCATTGATTGAAAACACCTGACTCTAATTTCACCTTCAAATTAACTGCTAATCCTCGAGGTTCACATACTTTTGCCACTCACAGATATGTAATATTGGATCATTTTCCTCAATAAATAAATGACCAAGTATAATATTTTTGTCTCATTTGTTTAACTGGGCTCTCGTTATTTACTTTTAGGACTTGGGTGAAAATCTGATGATGTTTTAGGTCATATTTATGCAGAAATATAGAAAATTCTAAAGGGTTCACAAACTTTCAAGCACCACTGTGTGTATATATATATATATATATATATATATATATATATATATATATATATATATATATATATACACACAGGTATATAGTGTGTTTAAAGTTTCACGGATAAAAGAAACATATCAAATATCATATGCGTTTTTCAGAAAATAAAAATTTTATTTAGTGTAGCAATACTTTTTCTGTTTTGTAAAATCAATAATACATAATATTTTGTCGCTTATTGAATACACATTACTAGTAATTACATCAATACAATTAAGGCATTAATTTGTTAAATGCACTCATTGGGCCTGTCGTATGACTGCTGCACTGTCACATGGTCTTTGGTCGTCTCTTGTTTCATCTCTCATATCATTGTCAATTTCACAACTTGCCACCATCCATTCGTTGTCAAAATTTTCTCCCCACTTCTCGCACAAGTTATGCAGTATACAACATGCTGCAACAATGTTATTGAGGTTCTCCAGGTGTGTTTCCTGTGTTCTGAGCAGAATCCTCCATCGACCTTTTAACCTGCCAAATGTATTTTCTACAACCATCCGTGCCTTGCTATGTTTATAGTTGAATTCCTTTTGAGAATGTGTCAGTCTACCATTGTCTGAAAAAGGCTTCATAAGCCACGTTGATAAGGGATATGCTGCATCACCCAACAGCACTAACAGTACTGACACTCCACCAATATCCCGTTTATCTCCCCAAAACAATGAGCCAGATAATATGTTTTGATATAGAGGCGAGTTTGCAAAAACTCGTGCGTCATGTACACTACCTGGCCAGCCAATAAAAATGTCTATAAATCTATAGCTGCTATCAACAACTGCTTGCATAATAACATAATAAAATCATTTTCTGTTGTAGTAGTCAGTATGACAATCTTGTGGTCGAATAATAGGAATATGTGTACCATCGATCGCACCCAGAACTTGAGGAAAGCCCCAGCGCTGTTCAAAATTTCGGACATTTTCAATCATCAGTTCACCAACAGGCCATTTAATAAAATCTTGGCTCATTTCCGAAACAATGGCAGAACAAGTCTGGTGAACGATGACACAGACTGTTTTTTTAGCAACACCAAAAAGATGTCCTATCGTTCTATAGCACGCATTGGTAGCCAGTTTCCACAGGGTGATCGCGACCCGTTTTTCAACGCTGATCGGCACTCACGTGACAATCGTTACACATGAGAGGGATGGACGAAGCTTAGCGCACAAATATCCGAATGCTTCCTTGCTCATTCTGAAGTTTGATATCCAGTCTGAATGAGTAAACGATCCGTTGACAATTCTCTCCCACCAAACAGAACTGTGAGTCTTCATTCACATTGTTTTCCTGGCGCTTGGTGATGCCATGACAACCGTCCACATGGCCATGAATGACATGAAGTCGTAGATTTGTTGCAGAATTAATTGTAGAATGCGTTGTTTTCGTGCTCTCTTGTACTTGCGCAACCTTTCCTTTCGCTCTTTTACCCTTTTACGGTGTCTGATAGACCACAACATAGAAAGTTTGTCTGGAGAAGTATAAACCATGGTGTGGCAGCGGGGGCGTGGTCAAGCATCGGTCTGTGACAGGAGGGTGGAGCCGGGGAAGGTGAGTGGCAGATTCGCTACACCTGACTGTAATTAACCTGTGTTTTGTGTGTGTTTCCCCAGTAAACCGCTCCCTATTTTAGGAGGCTGAGAGAGAGCAGAGGGAGCACGACCCGGGATTGGAGGCTGTGTGTGTGTCTGTGTGCTGCGAATATTTAGACTGAAAAGTTTACTAATAAATACGTTGTCACTACCTCCAAACGTTGTCCTGCCATCCTCTGTGCTCCACCCACTCATTGTCCGCGCTACAGTGGTGCTGAAACCCGGGAAAAGGTGGAGCACCAGTGCTGCAGCTCCATGGAATCCTCCCCGTTCGCGGACTTGGTCCACGCCCTCGCCACGGCTCAGCAGAGCCAGCACCAGGCACTCGTCACGCTCCGAAAGGAGCAGGAGTGCCGCTTTGAAGCCCTGGTGCTGGCTCAACAGGAAGATCGAGAGGCGTTCCGGCGGCTCCTCGCGTCGGCGGGGTCCACCAGCACCCCGGCCGCGGGCCCGTCTCCCCTCACTGTGACCAAGATTGGCCCGCAGGACGACCCCGAGGCTTTCATCACCTTGTTCGAGCAGGTCGCTGAAGCCTCGGGGTGGCCGATGGAGCAGCGCGCGGCGCGCCTCCTCCCCCTCCTGACTGGAGAGGCGCAGCTGGCCGCATTACAGCTCCCCGCCGACCGCCGGCTGGCCTACGCTGACCTTCGCCGGGCCGTCCTCCAGCGCGTGGGGCGCACGCCGGAGCAGCAGTGCCAGCGCTTCCGCGCGCTGCGGATGGAGGAAGCAGGCAGCCCGTTCGCGTTCGGCCAGCAGCTCCGGGACGCCTGCTGGCGGTGGCTGAGGGCCGAAGATCGCGACGCCGAGGGAATCATCGACCAGGTGGCGCTGGAACAGTTCGTTGCTCGCTTACCAGCCGGAACCGCGGAGTGGGTCCAGTGCCACCGCCCGGCGTCGCTGGATCAGGCCGTAGGCCTGGCGGAGGATCATCTGGCGGCTGTACCAGCGGCAGGACAACGGATGACATCGTCTTCTGTCTCCTCTTCTCTCTCTCTGTCTTCCCCCCCTCCTCCCGTGTCCCGTCCCCGCCCCATTCCCCCACCACGGAGGCGGGGGCCGGCTCCACCCCAGCCGGCCCGCCGCACCCGTGGTGCCCTCCCGTTTCTCCCTTCTGTGTCTGTCTCTCCCCCCCCTCAGGTGAGTGAGCCCCAGAACACAGCTGCAGAGGGGAGGCCCGGGCCGGTTTGCTGGCGCTGCGGGGAACCGGGCCACCTGCAGCAACAATGTGCAGCGATGGAGGTGGGGGCGGTGGTGCGGATCCCCGACGCGCCAGAGGCTGCCCTCGATCGGGCCGGAGCGTATCGCATACCGGTAAGTGTACAAGGGGCTACATATCAGGCCTTGGTGGATTCAAGCTGCAATCAGACCTCGATCCGCCAAAGCCTGGTGCAAGACGAGGCATTGGGGGGAGCACAAGGGGTGAAGGTGTTGTGTGTGCACGGGGATATTCACAGCTACCCGTTGGTGTCGGTCCACATATATTTTAGAGGGGAAAAATCTATAGTGAAGGCGGCGGTTAATCCTCGCCTTACCCACTCTTTGATCTTGGGGACCGATTGGCCGGGATTTCGGGGTTTAATGGCACGCCTAGTAAAGAGTGGGTCCTGCCGGTTGACGGGGGAGGGTCCCGGTGTCGCTTTGGCTGGAGCGGCGGTCGCAGAGCCGTCTACGTCATCTCCGCGACAGGGGGAGGAGCCGCCGGCCCCTCCTCTTTCTATTGGGGAATCCCTCGTGGATTTCCCACTGGAACAATCGCGAGACGAGACTCTGCGACACGCGTTTGACCAAGTGAGAGTAATCGATGGTCAAACGCTCCAGCCGAACGCCACCCCGTCCTTCCCCTATTTTTCCATTTTGAAGGATAGATTATACCGAGTGACGCAGGACACTCAGATGAAAGAGCGAGTCACCCAGTTATTAATTCCAAAGAGCCGCCGGGAATTGGTATTCCAGGCAGCCCACTTTAATCCCATGGCTGGACACCTCGGGCAGGATAAGACACTCGCCTGGATAATGGCCCGATTCTATTGGCCGGGGATTCGCGGCGACGTCCGTAAGTGGTGTACGGCGTGCCGCGAATGCCAGTTAGTAAATCCAGCGGCCATTCCAAAAGCACCCTTGCGCCCCCGACCATTAATCGAGACCCCGTTCGAAAGAATTGGGATGGATCTCGTCGGGCCATTAGATCGGTCAACACGAGGGTTGCACGAGAGGCACCGCTTCCGGGTATCGTGTTGCATAGTCCACCAGAACTAATATAAAGCGGTAGCTTTATATTAGTTCTGGTGGACTATGCAACGCGATACCCGGAAGCGGTGCCTCTTCGCAATATCTCAGCACGCAGTATTGCAGAGGCCCTCTTCCACGTCATCTCCCGGGTTGGAATCCCGAAAGAGATTCTGACTGACCAAGGCACCTCGTTTATGTCACGAACACTGAGCGAACTGTATGGGCTACTAGGTATTAAGCCGATCCGCACCAGCGTTTATCACCCACAGACGGACGGTTTAGTTGAACGGTTCAATCGCACCCTCAAGAATATTATTAAAAAATTCGTAAGTGAGGACGCACGTAACTGGGATAAGTGGCTCGAACCCTTGTTGTTTGCAGTGCGAGAGGTCCCCCAAGCCTCCACGGGGTTTTCCCCGTTTGAATTATTATACGGGCGTAAGCCGCGCGGCATCTTAGATGTACTGCGGGAGAATTGGGAGGAGGGACCTTCACAGAGCAAAAACGAAATTCAGTACGTTATGGATCTGCGCGCAAAACTCCACACGCTCACCCACCTAACTCAGGAGAATTTGCGGCAGGCCCAGGAACGGCAAGCCCGCCTGTACAACAAGGGCACGCGCCTTAGAGAGTTCACTCCGGGAGATAAGGTACTCGTCCTGTTGCCCACGTCGAGCTCCAAATTAATCGCCAAGTGGCAAGGACCCTTTGAGGTCACACGGCGAGTCGGGGACGTCGACTATGAGGTTAGGCGAACGGACAGGGAGGGGGCGCTACAGATCTACCACCTCAATCTGCTGAAACTCTGGAATGAGGAGGTCCCCGTGGCATTGGTGTCGGTAGTTCCGGAGAAGGCGGAGCTGGGGCCGGAGGTCCCTAAAGGGTCATTGGCATCACGTACCTCTCCGGTCCCCTGTGGAGACCCAACTCGCGGAGGTTGCCCAGTTGCAGGCCGAGTTTTCGGATGTGTTCTCGCCCCTGCCCGGTCGCACGAACCTCATAGAACACCACATAGAGACGCCCCCAGGGGTGGTAGTGCGTAGCCGCCCTTATAGATTACCCGAACACAAAAAAAAGGTGGTTCGGGAAGAACTTCAGGCCATGCTCGAAATGGGCATCGTCGAGGAGTCCCACAGTGACTGGAGCAGCCCGGTGGTCTTGGTTCCCAAGGCCGACGGGTCGGTCCGGTTCTGTGTGGACTATAGGAAAGTCAACGCGGTGTCTAAATTCGACGCGTACCCAATGCCTCGTATTGATGAGCTGCTCGATCGACTAGGCACGGCTCGCTTTTACTCGACACTGGATTTGACGAAGGGATATTGGCAGATCCCCTTGACTCGATTATCCCGAGAGAAAACGGCCTTTTCCACACCGTTCGGCTTACACCAGTTCGTCACACTTCCGTTTGGGCTGTTTGGGGCGCCCACTACGTTTCAGCGGCTGATGGACCGGGTCCTCCGGCCGCACGCTACCTATGCGGCCGCGTACCTAGACGACATCATCATTTATAGCAATGACTGGCAGCGGCACCTGCAACACCTGAGGGCCGTCCTTAGGTCGCTGAGGCGGGCGGGGCTCACTGCCAACCCGAAGAAGTGTGCGATTGGGCGGGTGGAAGTACGGTATCTGGGCTTCCACTTGGGCAACGGGCAGGTGCGTCCCCAAATTAATAAGACGGCAGCGATTGCGGCCTGCCCGAGGCCCAAGACCAAAAAGGGGGTGCGACAGTTCCTGGGGCTGGCTGGCTACTATCGTAGGTTTATACCTAATTATTCGGACGTCACCAGCCCGCTGACTGACCTCACTAAAAAGGGGGCGCCAGATCCGGTCCAGTGGACGGAGCAGTGCCAGCGGGCTTTCTCTGAGGTAAAGGCTGCACTGTGTGGGGGGCCACTCTTACACTCCCCTGACTTCTCTCTCCCTTTTTTGTTGCAGACGGATGCGTCGGACAGAGGGCTGGGGGCCGTTTTGTCCCAGCAGGTGGAGGGGGAGGACCGCCCAGTCCTATACATCAGCCGCAAGCTGTCAGTGCGTGAGGGGCGCTACAGCACCATTGAGAAAGAGTGCCTGGCGATCAAGTGGGCGGTCCTCGCCCTCCGTTACTACCTGCTGGGGCGCTCTTTCACCCTCTGTTCGGACCACGCGCCCCTCCAGTGGCTCCACCGCATGAAGGATGCCAACGCGCGGATCACCCGTTGGTATCTGGCACTCCAACCCTTCAACTTCAAGGTGGTCCACAGGCCGGGGGCGCAGATGGTCGTGGCGGACTTCCTCTCCCGTCAAGGGGGGGGGGGGAGTCGGCTGCGGGCCGGACGGGCGCCCGGCCTGAGTCGGGCGGTGGGGGTATGTGGCAGCGCGGGCGTGGTCAAGCATCGGTCTGTGACAGGAGGGTGGAGCCGGGGAAGGTGAGTGGCAGATTCGCTACACCTGACTGTAATTAACCTGTGTTTTGTGTGTGTTTCCCCAGTAAACCGCTCCCTATTTTAGGAGGCTGAGAGAGAGCAGAGGGAGCGCGACCCGGGATTGGAGGCTGTGTGTGTGTCTGTGTGCTGCGAATATTTAGACTGAAAAGTTTACTAATAAATACGTTGTCACTACCTCCAAACATTGTCCTGCCGTCCTCTGTGCTCCACCCACTCATTGTCCGCGCTACACATGGTTTTTCGATATATCAATCACAAACAAGGTGGGAAAAGGAAGTACATTTTCACGCATGCGCATATTTCATTTCCGCATTATTACTATCGTATAGCATGGTCACAAAAACTGCTGTGTGAATGCAAGTGGGGCTGCACCGGTGCTAACACACTTCTCTCTAGTAAGCAGGTTTGTGACGTGTGAACGCTCCACAAAATTTACACCGGTGTAAGATATATCGCAACAAAATACATCGGTGCAGCATCGATGCAAATATGTGCCATGTGAACACCCCCTTATCCTAGTCTTAAACAGCACCAGAGTTTGTTCGAGAGATGAGTGAACACTTAAACAACCAATAAATGTCTGCTTTTTGGGTTAAATATTTTTTGCACCTTCAAATATTAGACATATTGTGATATTGTGTCAATATGATCCTCATGGCTACCACCATCCAAAACACCAAGCATTTTAGACAAGATAGTATGATAAGTGTGGTCTAATTTGGGATTTAAGAGGTGAGGGTTACTTCTTGTGGGAATAGGATGATACACTTTATTTGGAGTATTAACACTGATATCATGACTTTTGCAGTCTGTGGGTCTTGGCGATCTTTAGTAGGAGTGACTTTGGATAGTGTTTTGGATGGCATAAAATGTAGCTTTTATTGTCTAAAATGATCACACATGATTTTAAAAGAAGGATAATGTTAAAAGCTGGTATTGATATCACGCAGAATAAGAAGGAAGAATCAGTAATTTGATGTGCAAAAGCAAATAATCAACAAATCGTTTTCCATATACTGTAATGGTCAGTGGTTCTAATGCTAAATTAAGTAGTGACGAACTAATTCAGGAGCTCCGCTTCATACCACAGTGAAGGGAAAAACACCTGATATGTCTGATTAAGTCTAATCAATTTAGGGAAGGCATGAAGCATCTAGCAGCTTCGTCAAAGAATTCATTGAATATGTGAATAATACACAGGACAAAAATACATATTAATTCCTCGTTATGAATTCACTAAACTGTTCAAGTCAAGTCAACTTTATTGTCAAATATGCTATACATGCTCGACATACAGCACAGATCAAATATCAGTCCTCTCTGACCCACGATGCAAACAGGCAATGCAATAAATAATAGAATAATTGAAAAAAACAAGCAACAATATAAACAGTATAAACACTCTAGATAGGAACTAGACATAGACTAAACACTCAGACAATATAAACAGTATAAACACTCTAGATATGAACTAGACGTAGACTAAACACACACACACACACACACATAAATTGGTTCAAATAACCAAACAGTCAAGGGCACTTGAGGTATAGCAGGTAAACATGAAACATGAAATAAGCAGTATAAACAAACTAGCAGCTGTTAAGATGAGGTAGTGCAGAATAGTGCAAATGAGCGAGGTAAAGTGAGATGTGCGGTCCCTGAGTTCAGTGTGTTAATGAACGATGAGATGTGTGTGTGTGTGTGTGTGTGTGTGTGTGTGTGTGTGTGTGTGTGTGTGTGTTGGCGGGGGAAACTGCGAGGATGACATGTCAGATGCTGAAGGGGGGTGTGCGAGCAGAATCTGTGGCAGGGGGCAGAGGGGGGAGGAGGGGCAGAACAGGGAGGGAGTTGAGCCTCCTGACTGCCTGGTGAAAGAAACTGTTCTTGAGCCTGCTGGTTTTGGCCTGGAGACTCCTCAGTCTCCTCCCCAACGGCAGCAGGCTGAAGAGGCTGTTAGATGGGTGGGTGGGGTCACCTGCAATCCTGATGGCTTTGCGGGTGAGGCGGGAGTTATCCATTAGAGAAGGGAGAGAGACACCAATGATCCTCTCAGCTGCTCTCACGATGTGCTGCAGAGACTTGCAGCAGGACACGGTGCAGGCACCGTACTACACGGTGATGCAGCTGGTCAGGATGTTCTCGATAGTGCCTCTGTAGAAAGTGTGCATGATGGGGGCCGGGGCTCTTGCTCTCCTCAGTTTGCGGAGGAAGTACAGACGCTGTTGGGCTTTTTTGGCCAGTGATGCGGTGTTGTTGCTCCAGGACAGGTCTTCAGAGATGTGCACACCCAGAAACTTGGTGCTGCTCACTCTCTCCACTGCAGCACCATTGATAGATAGTGGAGCATGCTGGGTCCTGAAGTCCACAACAATCTCCTTCGTCTTCTCCACGTTCAGACGGAGATTGTTGTCCTTGCACGACATGGCCAAGTGGCTCACCTCACTCCTGTAGATTGTCTCATCGCCATTGTTGATGAGACCCACCACAGTCGTGTCATCCTCAAACTTAATGAAGAGATTTGAGCTGGATGTTGGTGTGCAGTCATGGGTCAGCAGAGTGAAGAGGAGGGGGCTTAGCACACATCCTTGGGGGGCCCCCGTGTTCAGTGTGATGGTGCTGGAGGAGTTGTTGTGGGTCAGCAGAGTGAAGAGGAGGGGGCTTAGCACACATCCTTGGGGGGCCCCCGTGTTCAGTGTGATGGTGCTGGAGGAGTTGCTGCCGACCCGTACAGTCTGTGGTCTCCCCGTCAGGAAGTCCAGCAGCCAGTTACACAGGGAGGTGTTGAGTCCCAGCTGGTCCAGTTTGTGAATGAGCTGCTGAGGAATGATTGTGTTGAATGCTGAGCTAAAGTCTATGAACAGCATTCTGACATATGAGTCTTTTGTCTCCAGGTGGGTGAGGGCTGAGTGGAAGGCAGTGGAGATGGCGTCATTGGTCGAACAGTTGGACTGATATGCAAACTGGAAAGGATCCAGGGCGGGGGGGAGGGCAGACTTGATATGCCTCATGACTAGCCTCTCGAAGCATTTCATGAGGATGGGAGTGAGTGCGACAGGGCGGTAGTCATTGAAGCAGGAGGGAGATGGCTTCTCTGGGACCGGGATGATGGTGGTGGTTTTGAGGCACGTGGGGACAACAGCCTGGCTCAACAAGATGTTGAAGATGTCTGTAAAGACATCTGTGAGCTCCTCGGCACAGTCTCTCAGGACACGACCAGGAATGTTATCAGGACCCGGGGCTTTTCGTGCGTTTGTCGTCCTGAGAGCTCTCCTCACACTGTCTGGGGACAGCGTCAACACCTGGTCGCTGGGAGGTGGTGGGGTCTTCTGTGCCGTGGTGCTGTTGTCTGCCTCAAAGCGAGTGAAGAAGTCGTTCAACTGATTCAGCAGAGATGTGGAGTTGTCACAGGTCTGTGGTGAGGGCTTGTAGTTTGTGATGGTCTGAATCCCCCGCCACAGGTTCCTGGTGTCTCTGCTGTCATTGAAATGGTCAGCAATGTGCCTGGAATACTGTCTCTTGGCCACCCTGATGCCTCGTGACAGATTGGCCCTAGCTGTCCTCAGGCCCACCTCGTCCCCAGCTCTGAAGGCAGCGTTTCGAGCCCACAGGAGCCTATAGACTTCCCCTGTCATCCATGGCTTCTGATTGGCCCAAATGGAGATGGTTCTGGTGACCGTAACATCGTCCATGCACTTCCTCATTTAGGCAGTGATGGTCTCCGTGTACTCCTGGAGATCTGTGGTGTTGTTGTAGGTGGCCGCCTGTCTGAACATGCTCCAGTCAGTGGTGGAAAAACAGTCCTGGAGTGCCTCTGAGGACCCCTCTGGCCACACACGTATCTGTTTTGCAGCTGGTTTGGTGACTTTAACCAGCAGCCTGTATGCTGGCATTATCATAACAGTGGAGTGATCTGAGGCCCCAAGGTGGGGGAGGAGTAGGGCTTTGTAGGCATCTTTATGCATGGTGTAAACATTGTCCAGAGTATTGTTTTCACGTGTAGGAAAGTTGATATGTCCATAGAGTTTTGGAAACACGCTTTTGGGGTTTGCATGATTGAAATCCCCACCCAGGATAAGGAAAGCATCTGGGTGGGCTGTCTGCTGCTCACTGATATGCTGATAGAGTTCATTCAGTGCTTCACTCCTGTTGTTATTGGAGCCGGGAGGGATGTATAATGCTACCAGCAATATGGCTGTAAGTTCCCTCGGCAGATAGAATGGCCAGCAGTTAATAATCATAAACTCCACCAGAGGTGAGCAGTGTTTGCAGACCACAACAGCATCGCGGCACCAGGCATCACTGATGTAAACACAGAGTCCTCCGCCACGAGTCTTCCCCCCCTCGACTAGCGCTCTGTCTGACCGGTAGCATGTTAGCCGGGCTAGCTGAATGGCACAGTCCGGGACGCTGTCATTAAAGGATATGGGACATGGATTTTTACCTGGGCATAATTATGTATAAAGGACATAAAAAAATGCCATCTAAATCACTGCAGGGCATCAAAAATGTGAAAATCATCACATTATTCAAGTTTTTTTATACATCAGCGTAAAACAAGGATTCGTTAATGAGCTAGGTGGTCACGTGACCCGTGACGCAACAAAAACTTTCCAAGGAGCCAGCGCTTGGGAATCTAATGTAAACAGGTTACCGAAATGGACACCATCAACAGTGACATTCCCGATGTTTCACAGAGATGTGAAGTTAGACCCTATCAATTCGAACCGATAGCTGGAAATTCACATGAACATAGCTCTTGTCTTTACTCTGACGGGTCAGATGATTCTGAAAGTGAGAGTTCATTCAGCCCTCATGAAACTGAAAGCGGTCGGCTGGATAACACTTCCTGGAAAGTTAAAAACAATTCTGCTCAAAGGCTAATGATCTGTTGAAAGAAGTATTATTTTTGTATCATACATTGAAAGTTCATCATAGATCTAGCTAAAGTCGGTTGCAAGCTAGTTTTTTTTTTGCTGATATTTTTCGAGATTGATTGAGATACAATGCTTCCAGAGTCCAAGATGAAAACATTCAAAATGGCGAAACGAGTCAGAATTATGATAATCAATAATTCGTCTCGTCTTGTCTTCTTCCGCTTATCCGGGACCAGGTCGTGGAGGCAGCAGTCTAAGCATGGAAGCCCAAACTTCCCTTTCCCCAGACACCTCGGCCAGCTCCTCGGGAAGAACACCGAGGCGTTCCCAGGCCAGCCGAGAGACATAGTCCCTCCAGCGTGTCCTGGGTCTTCCCCGGGGCCTCCTCCTGGGGGGACATGCCTGGAACACCTCCCCAGGGAGGCGTCCAGGAGGCATCCGAAAAAGATTCCCGAGCCACCTCAGCTGATTCCTCTCGATGTGGAGGAGCAGCGGCTCTACTCCGAGCTCCTCCCGAGTGACTGTGCTTCTCACCCTATCTCTAAGGAAGCGCCCAGCCACCCTGTGAAGGAAACTCATTTCGGCCGCTTGTATCCGCGATCTTGTTCTTTCGGTCATTACCCAAAGCTCATGACCATAGGTGAGAGTCAGAACGTAGATCGACCGGTAAATTGAGAGCTTCGCCTTTTGGCTCAGCTCCTTCTTCACCACGACGGACCGGTAAAGCGACCGCATCACTGCGGAGGCTGCACCGATCCGCCTGTGGATCTCACGCTCCATCCTTCCCTCACTCGTGAACAAGATCCCGAGATACTTAAACTCCTCCACTTGAGGCAGGACTTCTCCACCAACCTGGAGAGGGCAAGCCACCCTTTTCCGGTTTAGAACCATGGCCTCGGACTTGGAGGTGCTGATTCTCATCCCAGCCGCTTCACACTCGACTGCAAACCGCCCCAGTGCATGCTGAAGGTCCTGGCTTGAAGAAGCCAATAGGACAACATCATCTGCAAAAAGCAGAGATGAAATCCTGTAGTTCCCAAACAGGATTCCTTCCGGCCCCTGGCTGCACCTAGAAATTCTGTCCATAAAAATTATGAACAGAACCGGTGACAAAGGGCAGCCCTGCCGGAGTCCAACATGCACTGGGAACAGGTCTGACTTACTGCCGGCAATGCAAACCAGACTCCTGCTCCTTTCGTACAGGGACCGGACAGCCCTTAGCAAAGAGTCCCGAACCCCATCCTCCCGAAGCACCCCCCACAGAATACCATGGGGGACACAGTCGAATGCCTTCTCCAGATCCACTAAGCACATGTGGACTGGTTGGGCAAACTCCCATGAACCCTTGAGCACCCTATGAAGGGTGGTCCAGTGTTCCACGACCAGGACAAAAACCGCATTGTTCCTCCTGGATCCGAGGTTCGACTATTGGTCGAATTCTCCTCTCCAGTACCCTGGAGTAAACCTTCCCTGGGAGGCTGAGAAGTGTGAATCCCCTATATTTGGAGCACACTTTCCGGTCCCCTTTCTTAAAAAGAGGGACCACCACCCCAGTCTGCCACTCCAGAGGCACTGTCCCCCACGTGATGTTGCAGAGGCGTGTCAACCAAGACAGCCCCACAACATCCAGAGACTTGAGATACTCAGGGCGGATCTCATCCACCCCCAGTGCCTTGCCACCGAGGAGCTTGCAAACCACCTCAGTGACTTCGGCTTGGGTAATGGATGAGTCCACCTCTGAGTCATCAGCCTCAGTCTCCTCAGTGGAAGACATGACGGTGGGATTGAGGAGATCCTCAAAGTATTCCTTCCACCGCCCGACAATGTCCCCAGTCGAGGTCAACAGCTCCCCACCCGCACTGTAAACAGTGTTGGCAGAGTACTGCTTCCCCCTCCTGAGGCGCCGGATGGTTTGCCAGAATTTCTTCGAGGCCGACCAATAGTCCTTCTCCATGGCCTCCCCGAACTCCTCCCAGTTCTGAGTTTTTGCCTCCGCAACTGCCCGAGCTGCAGCACGCCTGGCCTGCCGATACCCGTCAGCTGCCTCAGGAGTCCCGGAGGTCAACATGGCCCGATAGGACTCCTTCTTCAGCTTGATGGCATCCCTTACTTCCGGTGTCCACCACCGGGTTCGGGGATTGCCACCACGACAGGCACCGGAGACCTGCTCGGCCAGACGTTCCCAGCAGACCCTCACCATACGTTTGGGCCTGCCAGGTCTGTCCAGCTTCCTCCTCCGCCAGCAGATCCAACTCACCACCAGGTGGTGATCAGTTGACAGCTCAGCCCCTCTCTTCACCCGAGTGTCCAAGACATAGGGCCGGAGATCAGATGAAACGACTACAAAGTCGATCATCGACCTCCGACCTAAGGTGTCCTGGTGCCACGTGCACTTATGGACACCCCTATGCTCAAACATGGTGTTCGTTATGGACAAACCGTGACTAGCACAGAAGTCCAATAACAAAACACCACTCGGGTTCAGATCGGGGAGGCCGTTCCTCCCAACCACGCCCCTCCAGGTGTCACTGTCATCGCCCACATGAGCATTGAAGTCCCCCAGTAGCACAATGGAGTCCCCAGTCTGAGCACCCCTCAGTACCTCTCCCAGGGACTCCAAGAAGGCCGGATACTCTATACTGCTATTTGGCCCATAGGCACAAACAACAGCAAGAGCCCTCTCCCCAATCCGAAGGCGCAGAGAGGCGACCCTCTCGTTCACTGGGGTAAACTCCAACACATGGCGGCTGAGCTGGGGAGCTATAAGCAAGCCCACACCAGCCCGCCGCCGCTCACCACGGGCAACTCCAGAGAAGTGGAGAGTCCAGCCCCTCTCGAGGAGCTGGGTTCAAGAGCCCAAGCTGTGCGAGGAGGTGAGCCCGACTATCTCTAGCCGGTACCTCTCAACCTCCCGCATAAGCTCAGGCTCTTTCCCCCCCAGCGAAGTGACATTCCATGTCCCAACAGCCAGCTACTGTGTCCGGGGATCAGGTCGTCGAGGCCCCTGCCTTCGACTGCCACCCAATCCACACTGCACCAATCCCCTACTGCTACCTCTGTGGGTGGTGAACCCACAGGAGGTCGGGCCCACGTCACCTCTTTGGGCTGAGCCCAGCCGGGCCCCATGGGCAAAGGCCCGGCCACCAAGCGCTCGCATACAAGCCCCAACCCCGGGCCTGGCTCCAGGGTCGGGCCCCGGCTGCGTCATACCGGGCGACGTCACGGTCCTTGATTTTTTCTCCATAGGGGTTTTGTTGAACTGCTCTTGGTCTGGCCTGTCACCTAGGACCTGTCTGCCTTGGGAAACCCTGACAGGGGCATAATGCCCCCGACAACATAGCTCCTAGGATCATTCAAGCACACAAACCCCTCCACCACCAAGTTTGATACACCCAAAATTATAATACTAATCCTTTCCTCGGCTTTCAGTCGCTTAGCGCAGGGGGGTCGCGAAATCGCACCAGATCACTCATATCAACAAAAATATTCCTGCCCTGTCCCCTGGCCTCCATGCAGGGATGCAAACAGCGCGCCTTTCGGCGGTTGCCGCCTTTTTCACAGCTGAGTCGCGCAGATCCGATTAAAAAAAAATAGCGATATTAATTCATGAAACATGAAGTATAAGGATGAGAAAAAAACAGTTTAAATCGGGAAGCTGCGCACATTTGTGCAGCCTGGCGCAAATGTGCGCAGCTTCCCGATTTAAACTGTTTTTTTTCTCATCCTTATACTTCCTGTTTCATGTTTCATGAATTAATATTGCTCAGTACCTGAGTATTAATGTTGAAAGAATCCTCAATGAAATGGTCCGAACACAGTTTGTGGGAAAAAGTAGGTGCAAAGTTTTTTCAACAGGTGTTCTGTAAAGTTATCCTACCTCTTGGATTTGTCCTACCAAGCCTACTGCGCATGTGCGAAGCCTACTGCGCATGCGCAGGTGAGCCCACACTTTCCTCAGCTTCGGGTCCTTGGGGAATGCAAAAAAACTTACTCCAGGGCATTTCCCATTGGAGTTATTGCAACCATAAGCAGCACAATACACCATGATGTCCAATGTATGATGTCCAATGTACTTTAAAGACTATAAAAACAATTTTCTTGTCATCCACTTCTCCATTCATCTATCTGCTTGTGCTGTGCCCGAAAGTTTTTGTTACGTATGATCACGTGACAGCGGCTCTTCCGGTTGCAAAAAATGCATATCGGAAGTCGAGCAGAAATGCCATATAATCATCACGAATAACGATTTTGCTGAATTTAATAGATGATTTTGTATTTGCTGATGCAATTAATTCATATTTTTAATGGAAAGAAACTGATATAGCGTGCTTTTATGTTTCATGTCCCATATCCCATGTTTCCACAAACATAAGGACACAGCACTCACTCACAGACTTAAAAGATGAGCGGAGCAGGCAGACATAATCCAGCTTGTTGTCCAGCGAGCGTACGTTGGCCAGAGTGATGGTAGGGATAGCCGGCCGGTGAGGGCTAGCCGCTAGCCTAGCTCGGATACCTCCGCACTTGCCTCTCTTCTGCTTCTGCATGTTCCGCCTGTGGCGCTTCCACTGTGGGCTGGATGCAGGAGTGGAGGTTGGTGATTGAGCAGGCCTCCGGAGCAAACCGTAGTCGCATAGCACTTCCGCGTCCGCTGGATTTATATCCGTGAATATAGTTCTGCGGATGTCGAGCAGAAACTCACAGGAGTATGTGTGCCTTGAGACTAATGGACGCGACAAAGACGAACAGATACACACTGTTTTAAAACACAAAAAACATGAAAATACCATTCTGTCGGGACAGAGAGGAGCCGCTGCGTGTGTGTGCGCCGCTATCTTGGAAACTATATAATATCTAGGCATAGCAGCAAGGCCTATAAATTAACAATTAAATAACCTCTTAAACTGATGATTTCAAAAAATCTTTTCTACTTCATTTATTTTGAAGGTCTCCTCCAATCTTTTGCTCACAATATACATAAAATGAAAAGGGAATTTCACTCCAAGGTCCCAAAGGGTTTTCAATAATTGTGCTGAATGCATGCTGCTGAGAATCCACCTCCAAAGTGTAGTCAGGAAGTATGTGTACCCCACTGCCCTTGTAATACAATGGTGCTTTATCATGTTTGAGATGAAGGGTCTGATTTATGTCACGTTTTTGAACCACAGTGAGCTTTGGTTTCAGGGCCCAATGGGCCCAATTCACAATTAGTCACTGCCAAAGCCCTTACTGTAGAGTGACCAGACGTCCCCGTTTTCCGGGGACAGTCCCCATTTTTGGTGGCCTGTCCACAGCTGGAGCTGTTCCTGGAAATGTCCCCATTTTTAATCATGACCAACACACCTAGAACCCCCCCCCCACCACCACCACCAAAAAAACAAACAAACAAAAAAAAACCAGACCGAAACATCTACCAGATTTCAGCAGACACCGCGCTTACAGGGCTAAAACTTAACTTCAGTGCTTGGTCACCACTTGGGCCAGTATCCCTGAATTCTTAGTGGCCCAGGCCAAAATAAAGTATCCCTTAAATTTCCTCTAGTTGAACACAATTTTTTTTAAAACCATTTTTACTTGAATAACACCCCATGGTGTTGAATGTATGCCCCCAGAAACAGATTCATCAACAATATTAATTCTGTGTAATAATTGTTTAGATATTGTACATTATTCAAACTTTACACTACATTACAGTCATTTAGCTGATGTTTGTATTCAAAGCAACTAACAATAAGTGCATGTAGCTAAGAAAATCCAAGAGCGACCAGTGCTGAAGTACTAGTGTAAACAAACAGCCTACAAATACCATACAACATCTGAAATGATCAGGGTAGTTAAGAAGTTGAAGAAGCTTGGACAAATACATAGACAAGGAATTATTTAAAGATGGTATGTTTATTGTTGGGCGGCACAGTGGTGTAGTGGTTAGCGCTGTCGCCTCACAGCAAGAAGGTCCTGGGTTCGAGCCCCGGGGCCGGCGAGGGCCTTTCTGTGTGGAGTTTGCATGTTCTCCCCGTGGGTTTCCTCCGGGTGCTCTGGTTTCCCCCCCCCAGTCCAAAGACATGCAGGTTAGGTTAACTGGTGACTCTAAATTGACCGTGAGTGTGAATGGTTGTCTGTGTCTATGTGTCAGCCCTGTGATGACCTGGCGACTTGTCCAGGGTGTACCCCGCCTTTCGCCCATAGTCAGCTGGGATGGGCTCCAGCTTGCCTGCAACCCTGTAGAAGGATAAAGCGGCTAGAGGAGATGAGATGTTTATTGTTTCCAAAGTTTGACAGCATCTGCATTAAAATGGTTAGCTTATGCTTCTCTCCTAGCTTTTGCTTCTTGAGCCTATACAAGAGACCCCATGGTACAGTAGGCTGGTAGAGTTCTATTAGACTAGATCTAGGTGCTTATGGTTAATATGGTTATAATTATAGTTATAGTATTTGGCAGACGCTTTTGTCCAACGCGACTTACCATATATAAACACTACATTATTAGTAAACCAATACAAACGCTCTACTCTGACATAGCCTACCTTCCAGATGATAGGTGCTGCATGACTGCAGGATTTATTTCTCTTTTTTTGCTCTGGCTAGGCTCAACCTCAGCCTTTAAGCAAACAAACTTGCCCGATCTTTTACACATTATTTTGCCAATTTTATTACTGTGTAGATAATTATACGCCTCTGTGCTTTTGTAGTTCCTTAGCTCCTCGCCATCAATGCCCTCACTAAGAATAAAATAATTGACAATGTCAATGTAGCTGACGTCAGGCCACAACTTCATGTTGTCTATCCATTCCGTAAGGGTAGACAGATGGGGCACTTTGATCGTATTATCCCCAGAACACATCAGAAAATTGGACCCGTGTAACCATCTTTTATTCATCTTTGAGCTTACCTACCTAGTAGTTAGTGTTGGCTAAATGTTTCAGGAGAGTGGAGCGGAAGAAAGATCCTGGCTTCTGCTATGATGCAGCAATGAATCATGGGAAAGGTCCGAGTTTGGGAAAGTTGTTTGCTGTGTCCGAAATCACTCACTCATTCACTACTCCCTACTCACTAGTGAGCTCACTGGTAAAATGGGGGGAAAAAAACAACCCCCCCATCCCCCCCCCCACACACACACACACTTTTGGACACTATTTCGCCACACCATTATTTACGTCATTACTGTCACGCAATTAAAACGTGCCAGATCAGTCGGCTGGTGGGTTTTCAAAATAATAAATACATGGATGTATTTTTTGTGATAAATACATATTATACTGAGCTTATTTTCAACATGTATAAATACAAAGTACTTTGTGTCTGCTGCATCTTTCAGTTGTTTTAAATCAAGGCTGAATACTTTCTTCTTTGCCATTGCCTTTTATTAAATCAAATTTGAGGCTTTTGATTAATTCCTCACTCTGCACTGTAACATTTATTAACTTGTAGGGGAGAGCGGGGTAAGATGAGCCAGGGGGTAAGATGAGCCACCCCCTGTTTCTAAGAAACAGTAAACAAATGTGACCATGTGACCACATTCAAAGGGGGCCGGGACCATTTACTTACACTTGTGGAGAGGAGCACCACATGTCAAACTAGGTGAGGGACATATTTATAAAAATGTGTTTTTGTGCTTTCTAAGTCAATTCCATGTTTGTCCACAGTGAAGATGATTTAGAGAAGACAAAAGTAGAATAATATTTAGACACATTAGGGTTAAGTTAGTGGCTTTCTAAGCTATGATATGAATGCTAATAAAAATAATTTTGATTAGCCTAATCCCCTTTATTAGCATTTTTCTACAAAATGGTGGCCATGGGGTAAGATGAGCCATTAGATGTGGGGCAAGTTGAGCCACTGGCTCAACTTACCCCATTGGTGGCTGAGCTTACCCAATATGGATGACACTTAAGTTTACACATTTACTGGTCATATATGACAACAACACACATATATATATATATATATATATATATATATATATATATATATATATATATATATATATGACATCAGATGAGGAAGACCAGTTGTTAGATGTGGGGGATTATGTTGTGGCAAAATACACGGGGAAGAAGAAAGTGCATTTCTTCATTGGCCAGATAATCAAATTGGATGTCTTCGAAATAGAGGCAAGATTTCTCAAAAGAAGCCGGTCATGCCATGGCTCTGCAAGAAAGCCAACCTTTGTCTTCAAAGAGAAAGATGAGGCTGTCCTGTCAAGACAGGATATTGTGAAAAAATTGCCCCGCCCCTTTACTGTTGGGGGGACAGCACGGAGGGAGAGGCAAATGGTGTTCCCTTGCCATTTGAACGCTTGGAACATTGAATAATGATGAAATGATTGAATGATTGATGGAATGATTGCTGCATGTTTTAGCAATGTTTTAACCTACTGAAAGAAATAAGATTTTTTTGGCACTGTTCTACTGTTTTAGTAATTTCTATAATATAGTATATCTCTCATTCCCTCTCTAACCATCCCTCTTTCTATCTATCTATGCATATCTCTCTCTCTATCCATCTATCTATCCCTCCCTATCTATCCCTATCTATCCCTCGTTCTATCACCTCTCTCTTCATCTCCCCTTCTCTATGCAACGGCCCTATCCCCCACTTGATTGACTTGACTTGATTCATTGATTGCATTTCTAATAATAAAAGTTGTTTACTTTGTTAACCTAACATGTTTTGTGTTGGCTCAATTTACCCCACACAGTGGCTCATCTTACCCCGTGCATGGGGTAAGTTGAGCCACTTGACATTTTTTTTTCAAGAGGTAATATCACTCTAACCATAAGAGCTTATCAATTATGTTTTGCTCAGATAGTAACAGTACACTTTGAAATTTGGTATGGTGTGTAGACTGGAAGCAAAAATGGCTTTAACATGTAGTTATGATGAAAAATGTAAAAAGTGGCTCATCTTACCCCACTCTCCCCTATTTTATGTCTTTTTCTATTTTTAATTGTATTCTCTTACCATTTTTAATTGTACTTGAATGTCAGAGAATGAGTGTTTCTTTTCTGTCCATTCACCCCCCAATACATATATGTTATTTACCAGCTGGGAGGTCCGTATCATGAAATACCATGACCGAGGCCTTGTAAGTACTGACCGAGGCCCCATGGGCCAAGGTCAGTATTCAAGGCCGAGGTCACGGTATTTCACCATACTGACCAACCTTAAGCTGGTAAATAATATATTTATTTTTTTCTTTACCAAATTCTAACAGAAAACGAGAGCGCCCGAAAGGGAAAACTGAACCGAGCCAAGGCGAGCCGCCATTTTGAATCCTCATTCACGGCTGTAATGCAAATTGCTTTCTCCTCAGTATACAAGTGCACTTCCATGGCAGGAAAAAAAATACATTAAATAATGTAGTTTATTTTTTTTGCAGTCCGGTTTCCATCAAATCCCGCATTCTGATTGGCTGGCGAGCGGGTCTGTATCCTATGGTATGGACCCCAGTTACGGACCCCGGTTATGGACCTCTGGCGACTCATTTGTTCACAACAACAACAAATATATACTATTCAAAAAAAGTAGGGGATATTTTATTTTGAGATCCAAATTTTCACATATACAAAGGGATACGAAAGCATGTTGTATAGTTCCTTACTGAGGAAGCATTTCCAAAGAAATTCATCACCCAAACACATCAATGACACTCTCATGATCAGCACGGGATGCTACTGATGATCAAGGGGGTCGTGCCACAAATTTGCATGACTCTGAATTGGAAGGTTAGAGCCACTCCAAAGGAAGATTTTGAAGAGAAAGCATCAGATTATCAGTGGTTGAAGTCGTTAATTAAACAGAGACCATACGCTGTCTAACACAGGATGAGAGGTTACGTGCCCTTGGCATGCTACAGGTTGGCACAAGACAGGTTGTTGTGGCAAGAGCATTGAATGTTTCCCAGTCTGTCATCAGCAGATTATGGTCCAGACATCGTGCTGCAGGGTCTGTTCAGGATAGACCATGATCCGGTCGACCAAGGGCAACAACTCAGGCTCAGGACAGATTCATCCGCACTATTGCCTTGAGAAATCGTATGGTAACAGCAAATCACATAAGGTCTCAACTTCGAAGGGATACTGGCTTGGTAGTGAGTGGCCAGACCATCAGGAATCGACTGCACAGATTTCACTTACACGTCCGACGTCCTCGTGTCATTCCCTGTTTGAGGGATCGTCACATTAGGGCCAGACTCCAATGGTGTCGTCATCATCAACGCTGGGATAATCGCTGATGGAACCATGTAATGTTCTCAGATGAGTCGAGGTTCACTGTGGACTTCCTGGACAGACGCAGGAGGGTTTGGCGCCGACGTAACGAACGTTTCCATGACGTTAACGTCATTAGACATGATCCGTATGGGGGTGGCTCTGTAATGGTGTGGGGAGGCATCACTGCTGCCGGCAGAACAGACTTGCATGTTGTTGCTGGACGTGTCACAGGGCAGTACTACCGGGACAACATCTTGGCACCCCATGTTGTGCCATTTGCACGTCGTTATGGCCGCCGTTTCATTTTCCAAGATGACGATGCCAGATGTCATAGGGCCAGGATCGTTACAGATTACCTCCAGCAGCAGAATATCACCAGATTACCATGGCCAGCACTCAGTCCGGACCTTTCCCCCATCGAGCATGTCTGGGACATGCTTGGACAGCGGCTACGCCAACGTCAACAACCTCCTGCCAATGTCCAAGAACTTGCTGCAGCATTGCAACAGGAATGGAATAACATTCCCCAAAATGACCTGGGACGTCTCGTTAGGAGTATGCCACGCCGAATTCGAGCTTGTCTAGCCAACCAAGGGGGTTTTACCCACTACTGACTCGGTTTCAAAATGGTGGTAAATTTGCTGTGTGACCCTGTGTTTGTGTTGACCCTTATTCTGGAGAATCTGTCCTTTACTGACTGTACACAGGGTTTCGAATAAATTGACAAATGTTTCCTTAATGTTTTTCTGTCATTTGTTTCCTTCCTGACCTCATGATCTGCATTTCATTCTACTTGTAAATCCAATATCCCCTACTTTTTTTGAATAGTATAGTAGCAATTTTTGTCAACATTTATTTTCGCATTTCTCAGGAAAATAGCATTAATTTTACAGCATGGATAGTGATAATGACAGTGTTCACAGCGAAAGAAATACAAACTGTTTTTAATTGTAGGTATTATGAAACAGCTTTTACAGCTCTGTGAAAATATGCGACCACAATGCATTATGATGTATATTGCTTGGTTAGTGACCATCAGTTGTACACTACTGGTCACAATGCATTGTGGGATACTATGAGTCCACTATATACGGTATAATAATTCTCACTGTGGCGGCATGGTGGTGTAGTGGTTAGCGCTGTCGCCTCACAGCAAGAAGGTCTGGGTTCGAGCCCTGTGGCTGACGAGGGCCTTTCTATGCGGCGTTTGCATGTTCTCCCCGTGTCCGCGTGGGTTTCCTCTGGGTGCTCCGGTTTCCTCCACAGTCCAAAGACATGCAGGTTAGGTTAACTGGTGAATCTAAATTGACCGTAGGTGTGAATGTGAGTGTGAATGGTTGTCTGTGTCTATGTGTCAGCCCTGTGATGACCTAGCGACTTGTCCAGGGTATACCCTGGACTAGGAATGCAGTCCAGACGCACTTCCTATTACGCACTTCCTGTTTCCTGAGTTGTTCGCGCCGAGTCCTTTTTCCCGCGAGTGCCGGCGTTAATTACTAATCCTTTTTTAACTTTTTTTCTATAAATAAATTTCCAGTATCGTCTTCATTTTTATTATACTGTCGCTTTCATTTTTGTACTTTTCACTTTCGCTTTCCTTTTTCCGGTTTTTTTCCGGTTTTTTCTCTTTCTTTTTTCGGAAGAACGCCGAGACCGGAAGCTTTCTTTTTTCTCCTCCTGTGTAAAGTCCACAAGCGGAGGCCATCTGATCTGCTTTAATATCAACAGATCTTCATTTAAGGTACGTGAATCTTTTCATCATGGCACACCTTCAGCCTGTTCAGTGTGCTGAGTGCAGGATGTTTAGTCATTCTTCCTCCGTCACTAGCGATAGCTCTATTAGCTTTACTTGTGATAAGTGCAGATTAGTTAGCTCTCTGACGGAGAAGATTTCAGTGCTAGAAGCGCGTGTCCAGGCTTTAGAGCAGGTTAGTGAGCGTGAGAACAGTGTAGTTTCTGTTAGGACGCCCTAGGTGGAGTTAGCAATCCCCCAACTCCGGCATTAGAGCCCTTACAGCGGGGCGAATGGGTGACGGCTCGGCGGCATAAGCGTAGAGCCAAAGCTACCGCTGAGGCTCGCCCACGGGAGCACCACTCCTCTCCGCGTCACGTGTCGAACAGGTTTGCTCTCCTTAGTGATGCACCCACTGAGAAACCTGAAAGAGCTCTGGTTATAGGGGACTCTATCATACGGCACGTGAAATTAGCTCAGCCTTTAGGGGCACCAGCAGCTTTAGTCAGGTGTATACCAGGAGCCAGGGCGCCGGACATAGCAGGTAATCTTAGGGTCCTAGGCAAGCACAGGTTCTCAAAGATAGTTATCCATGCAGGAGCTAATGATATACGCCTTCGTCAGTCTGAGGTTACTAAGAGTAACTTTGTAGAGGTGTTTAAATTAGCGAAGGCGATGTCCGATGCTGTAGTATGCTCTGGCCCCATCCCAATGCGGCGTGGCGATGTAGCTTACAGCAGGTTATGGTCGCTGAACTGCTGGCTGTCCAGGTGGTGCTCTGAAAACAGTGTGGGCTTTATAGATAATTGGGCTAATTTTGAGGGCACTGCTGGCCTGTTAGGGCGGGACGGTATCCATCCCACTCGGGAAGGTGCTGCTCTCATTTCCTGCAGCATAGGTCATAGTCTCAGAACAGGCCTAGTTAATTTCTGACAATCCAGAGCCAAGGCCAGGGAGCAGACGAACAGGCTAAACCGACTGTCTGCTAGCTGCACAGAGTCGTCACTCAGGGCCCACTACATCGAGACTGTGTCTGTTCCCCGAGCTCAACAAAAAGGTAGAAATTTTCAGAGAGTTTGTTCCAGTAACCTAATCAATATAAAATTAGATCAGACTGACTGTACAGCTGCTGCCAGCACCTTTGATCTAAAGGTGGGGCTATTAAATATTAGATCTCTTACATCTAAAGCGCTAATGGTTAATGAACTCATTACTGATCAGGAGTTTAATGTACTGTGTTTAACAGAAACATGGATTAAGCCAAATGAATATATAGCATTAAATGAAGCGAGTCCTCCTGGATACAGTTATATACACCAGCCTCGTCTAACTGGCAGAGGAGGAGGCGTCGCGGTTATTTATAACGATTATCTACGTGTAACACACAAACCTGGTTATAAATCGAATACATTTGAAGTTCTTCATACTCATATAATGTATGTAGCCTCGAAAAATAAGTCTACCCAGTTAATTCCATTGCTTATTATTTACAGGCCCCCGGGGCCATATTCTGAGTTTCTTTCTGAATTTGTAGATTTTATCTCAGATTTGGTTATTTCCTTAGACAAAGCTTTAGTTGTCGGAGATTTTAATATTCACTTCGATAACCCAGAAGACCCTTTAAAAACAGCGTTTGTGTCCATCTTAGATTCAGTCGGGATTAAGCAGAATGTCATAGGACCGACCCATAATGGTGGTCACACCCTTGATCTAATACTAACATTCAGATTAAACGTAGACAATATAGTCATACTTCCACAGTCTGAAGTTATCTCAGATCATTGTCTCATCTCATTCAAAATATGTCTGAGTAATAATATATGCACCTCACCACGCTACTGTATTAAACGTACTTTCACGTCAACTACTGCACAGAGCTTTATAAATGATCTCCCAGAGCTGTCAACTTTGATTGGGTCACTGTCAGCCCCTGCAGAACTCGATCAGGCAACTGAATGCTTAGAGTCAACATTCCGCCATACTTTAGATAATGTAGCTCCTCTAAAAAGGAAAATGGTCAGAGACAAAAAATTAGCACCCTGGTATAATGATGACACTCGCACATTAAAACAGACCACTTGAAAATTGGAACGTAAATGGCGTCAAACAAAATTGGTAGTGTTCAAATTGGCGTGGAAGGAGAGCTTCCTGAAGTATAAAAAAGCTCTTAGTGCTGCGAGATCAACATATCTCTCCTCCCTAATAGAAGATAACAAAAATAATCCTAGATTCCTATTTAATACTGTAGCAAAATTAACCAGGAATAAGTCCACTATCAACACATGCACACCTGCAGTAGCAACGACTTCATGAATTTTTTTAATGACAAAATTGAGAATATCCGACAAAAAATTCAAACTACTAATTTAAGGTTAGACAATGAAAGTGACCTTGTAGTTAACAATATAACTGTATCAGATCATCAGTTAGAATGTTTTACTCCCCTAAAAGAAACTGAATTACTCTCATTAATCTCTACATCAAAAGCCTCAACTTGCGTACTAGATCCCTTACCGACACATCTATTCAAACAGATAATGCCTGGAGTAATTGAACCGCTTCTAAAAATAATAAATTCTTCTATTATGATTGGCTATGTACCCAAATCCTTTAAACTAGCAGTTATCAAACCCCTGATTAAAAAACCTGACCTTGATCCCTGTCAGCTGTCCAATTATCGGCCAATATCAAACCTCCCCTTTATCTCCAAGATCCTTGAAAAAGCTGTGGCACAGCAGTTATGCTCATATTTACATAGGAATAACATCCATGAAATGTATCAGTCAGGATTTAGACCTCATCATAGCACAGAGACAGCACTGGTTAAAGTAGTAAACGACCTACTGTTGGCGTCTGATCAGGGCTTTGTCTCGCTACTTGTGTTGCTTGACCTTAGTGCAGCATTTGATACCATTGATCATTCCATTCTTCTGGATAGACTAGAAAATGTTGTGGGAGTTAAGGGAATGGCCCTCTCCTGGCTCAGGTCTTATCTAACTGATCGTTATCAGTATGTTGATATAAATGGTGATATTTCTAGACGTACCGAGGTAAAGTTTGGTGTTCCACAAGGTTCTGTCTTGGGTCCACTGCTTTTTTCTCTATATATGTTACCTCTAGGCGATATTATTCGTAAAAATTGTATTAGTTTCCACTGTTATGCTGATGACACACAGTTGTATGTCTCTGCAAAACCTGATGAGAGACACCAGCTTAATAAAATTGAGGAATGTGTTAAGGACATTAGACACTGGATGCTTATAAATTTCCTTCTGCTTAACTCTGACAAGACTGAAGTACTTGTGCTAGGACCACATACAGCTAGAAGTAAGTTTTCTGATTACACAGTAACTCTGGATGGCCTTTCTGTTTCTTCACGTGCAGCAGTAAAAGACCTCGGAGTGATTATTGACCCCAGTCTTTCATTCGAAACTCACATTGATAACATCACCCGGATAGCTTTCTTTCATCTCAGAAATATTGCAAAGATAAGAAATTTAATGTCATTGCATGATGCAGAAAAACTAGTCCATGCTTTCGTTACCTCCAGGTTGGATTATTGTAATGCCTTACTGTCTGGATGTTCCAATAAGTGCATAAACAAGCTCCAGTTAGTTCAAAATGCTGCAGCAAGAGTTCTTACTAGAACTAGAAAATATGACCACATCACGCCTGTCTTATCCACACTGCATTGGCTCCCAATAAAATTTCGTATTGATTATAAAATACTACTATTGACCTTTAAAGCACTAAATGGTCTCGCACCACAGTACCTGAGTGAACTTCTGCTCCTCTATGACCCGCCACGCCTACTTAGATCAAAAGGTGCAGGCTATCTGCTGGTACCTCGTATAGTGAAGGCTACATCAGGGGGCAGAGCCTTTTCTTACAAAGCCCCACTGTTATGGAACAGCCTTCCAAGTAATGTTCGGGAATCAGACACAGTCTCAGCATTTAAGTCTAGGCTGAAAACATATCTGTTTAGTCAAGCCTTTTGTTAATGGTGTTTATGAGGTAAAGGAGTAGATCTGGAGGGTCCTCAGACATAGAGTGTTTTGGTAAACTGGGATGTATGGATGCTGTCAGTCCCCACTCACTTGCTCACTCGAGTTTGTTGACGGTGCAGTGGCTAGCTGCTTTATGTCCCGGGGCTCCCTCATGCCTGTGTTACCTTCTGGCTCTCTCCTTTTAGTTATGCTGTCATAGTTAGTTGCCGGAGTCCCTGCTTGTACTCGGTGCAATATGTATACCCCTCCTTTCGCCCGTAGTCAGCTGGGATAGGCTCCAGCTTGCCTGCGACCCTGTAGAACAGGATAAAGCGGCTAGAGATGATGAGATGAATTCTCACTGTACATTCGGACAGCACTACAAAATGATGAACGAGTGAGTAGTGAGTGATTTCGGACACAGCAGTGGATATTGTGGAGCGATCTGAAAACTCACAAATGGCTTTGAATTTTGCACTTTAGAACAAAACTTTTACTAGAATACACAAACTTTGAGAGTTGAGGAAAGGAAAGCAAAGAAAAGAAAGGTACTCCAAGGAAAGAACATTTTATTTTATTTTTATTGGGTTTTTTTTTTTTTGTACTTCTCAAATCACAATCGCCTTTCGGGTGACCAAACCTCAACTTTTAGTGGCCCTGGTCAGTTTTTAGTCGCCACTGGCGACCGTGCGACCACCAAGTTTCAACCCTGCAGGTACTGTTTTGCAGATCATTTTAAGACGGGCTCAGGTCGATAGCAGAGATGTTCTAGAACTGGGGTTCTCAACCTTTTCTGCTTTGATGCCCACCTATTCATACTTGTAATGAGTCAGGGCCCATTAAAAAAGATCCCCCAATTATTTTGGCTTATCTATTCTATTAGAATCTAATAATCTATTGTAAAGTGTATTAACGGAATGCAACATTACTCCCTGTTACAGATGGGAGCCCAGGAATTAAATAAGTGCTATAAAAACAAACTGTTTTTAATTGTAGGTATTGCATTTAAAATTGTATGGATGTGCCCGAAGCCAACATAAAACCATGCATGCAGGGCATTCTCAGCCAAAAGGGATTAATGATACAAAATCGGAGTCTGGTCAATTAACACAAGATTGCCATGTTTGTGTACAGAAAACAAGCAAGTTATTAAAACCAAGAAGTACACTCAAAAGAAGTGGATATAGAAACCACTCAGTGGGATAGATCCTTACACGCTCCCAAAGAAGGAATTTTGAGCTGGAAAATTATCCATCCAGTGAGTTTCCCAACATCTCAAACTGCCTGGTGCTGCAGACATCATTGTACACAGTCAAACAGATGAAAACCTGGAAGAGCATGAAGCCGTTCAACTTTTTATATGTCTCATCTCATCTCATTATCTCTAGCCGCTTTATCCTTCTACAGGGTCGCAGGCAAGCTGGAGCCTATCCCAGCTGACTACGGGCGAAAGGCGGGGTACACCCTGGACAAGTCGCCAGGTCATCACAGGGCTGACACATAGACACAGACAACCATTCACACTCACACCTACGGTCAATTTAGAGTCACCAGTTAACCTAACCTGCATGTCTTTGGACTGTGGGGGAAACCGGAGCACCCGGAGGAAACCCACGCGGACACGGGGAGAACATGCAAACTCCACACAGAAAGGCCCTCGCCGGCCCCGGGGCTCGAACCCAGGACCTTCTTGCTGTGAGGTGACAGCGCTAACCACTACACCACCGTGCCGCCCACTTTTTATATGTGGCTGGGTTAAAGATCTGGTGATCAGGACACTACAAGATAGACAGCAGTAGATGGATCTAAGTGCAGGAAGAGTGTTTATTAGCAGGCGTGATATTTAAGTCAAGTTTATTTTGATAGCACTTTTAACAATAGACATTGTCACGAGGTGGCACGGTGGTGTAGTGGTTAGAGCTGTTGCCTCACAGCAAGAAGGTCCTGGGTTCGAGCCCCGGGGCCGGCGAGGGCCTTTCTGTGTGGAGTTTGCATGTTCTCCGCGTGGGTTTCCTCTGGGTGCTCCGGTTTCCCCCAAAGACATGCAGGTTAGGTTAACTGGTGACTCTAAATTGACTGTAGGTGTGAATGTGAGTGTGAATGGTTGTCTGTGTCTATGTGTCAGCCCTGTGATGACCTGGCGACTTGTCCAGGGTGTACCCCGCCTTTCGCCCGTAGTCAGCTGGGATAGGCTCCAGCTTGCCTGCGACCCTGTAGAAGGATAAAGCGGCTAGAGATAATGAGATGAGATGAGACATTGTCACGAAGCAGCTTTACAGAAAATTAAAGACTTTAAACACGAGCTAATTTTATCCCTAATTTATCCCCAATGAGCAAGCCTGTGGCGACAGTGGTAAGGAAAAACTCCCTCAGATGACATGAGGAAGAAACCTCGAGAGGAACCAGACTCAAAAGGGAACTCATCCTCATTTGGGTGATGACAGATAGCGTGATTATAAATAACTCGCTTTGATAACTGTGTCCTATATAGTCACAAAGTATAACTGTGAAACCAGGAAAATCATAGTTTTAACATGAAGTCTGTTTTGTTGAAGTTATAAACTGTTCATTGATGGAAACTTGAGTGCAAAACTGTTCATGACAACTGCAGTCCTAAAGTAAGCAAGTCGACTGTGGTCCTCAGACATAAATGCATTACTGTAAGTGTCCAGAGCCATCTTCCAAGTGTTGTGGGTCGGTTGGTTGATTGGTTATTTACAGTATTTACTTACAAAAGCAAAACAGAAAGCAGAGTATTTAAACAGCGTTATAAACAAAGCTAGAAACAAATGTGACAGTGATAATGCTTGGCAAAGCCTCTGTGAAAACAGCTTCCTGTCTGTGCATGCTGATTGCGCTCAAATCAGCGTCAGGTGTTTCCCATAATGAGTGAGTTCCAATGCATGCACAACGCACTTCGTGAGTGCGCGCGGCTGCTCGAGCTGTGCCAAACTCAAGCACGCAAAAGGCATGACAGTCAAGTGTTCACCTACTGTATGACCACAACTTTTAGCTCACATGTACATCACCATCAAAATGCCTCATTTTCATCGATAACCCATTGCAAAGCATCGAGAACTGTAGTGTGACCATAGCTTAATGAGGTGGATGTGACATTGGATGCAACCCAGCAACTGTACCCGACTTCTTCTTCTTCTTCTTCTTCTTCTTTTGGCTGCTCCCAATTAGGGGTCGCCACAGTGGATCTTTCGTCTCCATTGCTCCCTGTCTTCCGCATCCTTCTCTACCACATCTGCCACTTTCATGTCCTCTCTCACCACATCCATGTATCTCCTCTTTGGCCTTCCTCATTTTCGTGTGCCTGGCAGCTCCATCCTCAACATTCTCCTTCCAACATGCTCTGCATCTCTTCTCAGGATGTGCCCATACCATCTCAGTCTCATCTCTCTTAGCTTAATTCCCAAGCTCTCCACATGTGCTGTACCTCTGATGTGTTCGTTCATTATCCTGTCCAACCTTGTCACTCCCATCGCAAACCTTAACATCCTCAACTCCGCCACCTCCAACTTTGCCTCCTGTCTCTTCGTTAAGAGTACTGTCTCCAATCCATACATCATAGCTTGTCTCTCTACTGTCTTATACATTTTACCTTTCACTTTTGCTGGGACTTTCCTATCACAAATGACTCCCGAAATCCTTCTCCAAAATTGCTCCACCCTGCCTGCACTCTCTTCCTCACCTCACTATCGCAGCCCCCATTTTCCTGCACAGTTGACCCCAGGTACTTGAATTCACCAACTTTCTTTACGTCTACTCCTTGCATCTTTACTACACTCTCATCCCCATTCTCATTTGATGCACATGTATTCTGTTTTGCTACTGCTCACCTTCATTCCTCTTCGTTCCAACTCCATCTCTCCAAACCCAACTCAACCTCCTTTCTACTTTCACCACATATCACAATACTGTATCATCCGCAAACATCATGTTTCATGGTGACTCCTGCCTCACTTCATCTGTCAAGCTATCCATCACTATGGCAAACAAGAAAGGAATTTTTACCGACGACAAGCAAAAACTAGCTTCAACTTGGGAAAAAAAATGCGGCCCACTAGATGGCGCGTCGCAGCCCACTAATTAAGAAGTTAAGAAACCACTAGTTTAAAACTAGTTAAGAAACCACTGAGCTCTATATAAAATCTGGAGCGCTCATAGGCTTGTCAGAGTTAAGCCAGCTGGCCGGCATGTACATTTTTGTTTTAAGGGCCCAAGCACCAGTGCAAAGCCCTATTGTTTTCGGCATGTTTTTTATTATTATTAGGGCCCGAACACCGGAGGTGTAAGGCCTCTGGTGTCCACCAGAGGCTGCTTTGCCAGAGGTGCAAGGCCTGACTGTATTCATAAGGATTCTTCTTTATTATTATTATTATTATTATTAATATTATGATTATTATTATTTTTTTTTTTTTCTTCAACACTTTGCCATTTTCTTGGTGGTTCCCATGGGCGAATCATGAAATTTGTTACACATGTCAGTCATGCGCACCGCTACTCAGCGATATAGGGGCTTGACCCCAGGTGTCTCCGGGGGACTGCATAGTGCCCCACATGTCATTGAGACACCTCCCCAGTATATAGTTTCACCTATCTGTGTCAAATTTGGTAGGTGTGTGGAGTGCCCCTAGACAAACAAAATTGCAATATACATTACATCAGCCATACTCAACAGGAAGTTGAGATATTTTCGGTTTTGTGTGTTTTGACATGTGTTACATTTTAATGTACTCCTCCTAGGTGGTTTGATGGATTCATGTCACATTTGGTGTATGTGATCTCAAAACATTGCTGATTTTAAATTGCAAAGGGATTTGCGATATCTCGCAAGATGTTGAAATGGTGAACCAATAAATTTCTATGTTACTCCATGCAAATAGGAAGTGTGTCATAAATTCACCATGCATTGCCTCATAGAGCTAAAACCTCACAGGTTATAAGACATCATTTTTCTGATGATATCACCATGCCCAAAGTGAGCCTCTTGTGTAGCGCCACCATTTGGACCTGGACAGGAATGATTCCATTGCCAAAAAACTCTGACTCTTGAAATTTGGTCCACACATCAGTCCTGGCCACTGCTGCTCAGGGATAGAGGCTCGGCCCCGGGTGCAATGCCCTATTGTTTTTGGCATGTTCTTGTGTGCGAGGGTCCTTTATCGCTGCTAGTGGCTATATTTATTATTACATTTCTTTTTATTATTTTTTTTTTCTCCACACAAAAAAAAAGTTTTGGAGCATCGCAAGTGCCTCAAAAATGATTTTGAGGCACTTGCGATGCTCCAAAACTCATGAATTTTGGCACTCTGATCAAATGTGCATAAAATCACAAAGTTACATTGGGCAAGGGACTGGGCATAGTCCTGGAGCTCTATAGCACCCCCGAGAACAAGCTATGGTTGAGATGAAGTTGCTTGGATCGGCACGAGATTTGGTGTGATCGATACTCTTGTGATACAGGACAAAGATCACTTGTTTGTATTTGACTCTATCCAACAGGAAGTCATCCATATTGGATGGAATGTGGGATTTTAAAATTTTCCTGCACTGTTTTGAGGGACTTATGAAGACTAAAAACACATGGAATTTTGCACATACATTTGTCCTATGATACAATTTGAAGTGTGATGGTACATTAATCTAGGTATGCTTCATTAAGTCGATAACACTACCTAGTTCAAAAATACAGATTTGATACCTTGTTGAAGTTGGCATCCGTCAGTCAGTGATGACTATGGGGTTGCGCTTTAGGAGGTACAACCTCTACTGTGGCTGTAGAGGCCGATCCTTGATCGGTACTGTCGATTGCAGCGAGGACACATGAATGTTGCATTATTGATGGGCTGCTGTTGGAATTGCCCGTCCTTTCTTCTTTGGCATTGTTCTGCTGCCTTGGCTCTCACGTTCCCCTCACTTTCGGTCAATCCGTGGCACACCAGAGACCTCCAGACTGACCTGTCTGTCGCACGGGTCTCCCAGTTGTTGGTGTCGATGCCACACGCCTTCATGTCGCGTTTGCAGACATCTGAGAAGCGAAGGAAGGGCCGGCCTGCCTTGCGCTTACCACTTGACAATTCCCCATATAACAGGTCTTTGGGGATTCGCCCGTCATCCACCCTGTGAACGTGGCCCAACCAGCGAAGACATTGCTTCTGAAGCAAGGTGTACATGCTCGGTATGTCTGTTTTAGCTAGCACTTCGTTGTTGGTTACTTTGTCTTTCCAAGTGATGCCGAGAAGCCTACGCAGACATCTCATGTGAAAAACATGAAGTTTCTTTTTGTGCCGTGCATAAGTGGTCCAGGACTCACTGCCGTAGAGCAGAGTGCTTATGACGCAAGCTTGATAGACTTTGCTTTTGGTGGAGACAGTGAGGTATTTGTTTTCCCAGACACGCTTTGATAATTTAGTCATCGTTGTTGAAGCTTTTCCGATACGTTTGTTGATTTCAACGTCCAACGAGAGTGTGTCGGTTGTAATAGACCCAAGATATTGGAATTGGTGGACGACTTCTAAGTTTTCCCCATGAACTGTGATATTTGGTGGCGCTGGTGTTGCTTGGCCCATGATCTGCGTTTTCTTCTGGCTGATTCGTAGACTGAACAGGTCACATGCACTAGAGAAATAATCCATTAGCCTCTGAAGACCTTCTTGAGAATGAGAGACGATGGCAGCATCATTGGCAAACAACATGTCTCTAATAGTGACTTTTTGCACCTTCGACTTGGCGCACAAAGGAGCAATGTTGTAGAGTTGGCCGTCTGATCTTGTGTGGAGAAAAATGCCATCGTTTGATGTACCAAAAGCATGTTTCAACAGAAGAGCAAAGAAAATGCCAAAGAGGGTTGGTGCTAGTACGCATCCTTGTTTCACCCCACTTCTTACCCCAAACTCTTTGGAGATGCTGCCGTCGAACTGCACGGTACTCATCATGCCATCATGGAAGGATCAAATAAGACTGAGAAGTCTAGGCGGACATCCAATACGAGGCAGCATCTTGAACAGGCCGTGTCTACTCACTAGGTCAAAGGCCTTGGTCAGATCAATGAAGGCCAGATAGAGGGGTTGATTCTGTTCTCTACATTTTTCTTGGAGTTGACGTAGGGAAAAGATCATATCAACAGTAGATCTATTTGAACGAAATCCGCACTGTGACTCGGGATATATTCTCTCTGCTAAGACTTGAAGTCTCACCAGAATGACACGTGCGAACAATTTACCAACAATACTCAGAAGTGAGATGCCTCTGTAGTTGCTGCAGTCACTGCGGTCACCTTTGTTTTTGTAGAGTGTGATGATGTTGGCATCCCTCATATCTTGGGGAACAGCACCTTCCTCCCAGCATTTAAGTAGTAGTTTGTGTAGCGGTTCTAGGAGGCAAGCTTTGCTGCTTTTGATGACTTCTCCAGGTTTGCAGTCTTTGCCAGGAGCCTTGCCCGATGGGAGTTTATCTATTGCTTTGGAGACATCTTCTAACGATGGAGGTTCGCCTAGTTTGGTCAATGTAGGTAAGCATTCTATGGCGTCAAGGGCAGTTTGACTAACTGTGTTTTCTGCTGAATAAAGTTCTGAGTAGTGTTCGACCCATCTTTCGAGTTGCTTTGTTTTGTCGGAAATCGCTTCACCTGATTTAGTTTTAAGGGGAGCTGTTTTGGCTATGGTGGGACCGATTGCTTTTTTAATTCCATCGTACATCCTGTGTCTGACGCTTGTTGAACTGTGCTACTAAGGTTGATCCAGAACTCATTCGCGCATTTTCTCACTGTGTGTTTAACGGTGTTCCTAGCTGATCTTAAAGATGCTAGTGTTGCTTGACTTGGATGATCTTTATAAGATTTCAGGGCATTACGTTTTGCTACAATGAAGGGTTCGAGTTTTCTTGAATTTTCCTCATACCAGTCGTTTGTTTGCCTACTTTTTTTCTTTCCAAAAGCTGTGATAGCTGCGGAGTATGTAGCTGTCTTAAGATTGTTCCACAATGGATTTGAGGTCTGGTTGTCTGTGTTCTTGAATAGAGAGGTAAAGGTGGAAGTGAATTCTGCGACTTTGTCTGGATTTCCAGTTTTACTGACATCGACTTTTGATTTCCCTGGTTGCTTGGTATGATAAAATTTCTTCGGTCGAAGTTTGACTTTGCAGCACACTAGTGAATGATCTGTGTCGCAGTCGGCGCTATGGTACATTCTGGTGATGGTGAAGCTGGGGAGGAAGTTTCTCCTAGTGAGGATAAGGTCTAGCTGGTGCCAGTGTTTTGATCTTGGGTGCCTCCACGACACACGATGGTGATATTTTGTACAGAAGAAGGTGTTTGTTATGCATAAATCATGGAAGGCGCACAGTTCTAATAGCCGTTGTTCATTGTCATTACATTTACCTATTCCAAATTGACTAAGACAGTTTGGCCAAGCTTCGTTGTCGTTGCCTACCCGAGCATTAAAATCACCTAAAATGATGAGATTTTCTTGTCTTCTGATGCCCTGGATGAATAATTCTAAGTCGCTATAGAATGTATCTTTCATTTCGTTGGATGCTGTAAGTGTCGGTGCATATACACATAGGAGATTGATTGGGCCATCGGTAGTGTTTAAGATTATAGACATGAGGCGGTCTGTCGCTGAATGACCCAGCTGTACTTTGTCAAGTAGAGTGTTGCGCACGGCGAAACCAACACCATGCTGTCTTGGTTCGTCTTCATTTTTACCCTGCCAGAAGAATGTGTAGTCGGACTCTTTAAGGCTACCTGAGTCCGCTAAACGGGTCTCTTGTAGTGCTGCTATATCTATTCCTAGACGTGAGAGCTCACTGTTGATAACGGCATTTTTTCGTAAGTCCGATACAGCTTGAACATTGTCTGAAAGGCCTGTCAGCATTGTCCTGACATTCCAACACCCTAGCTTGAGTGTTGATTTCTTTGAGTTGATAGTTCTGTCGCTTGGTGCAAACGTTACTGACCACTTTTCGGGGGAAACCTAAGTCCTACACACCCAGTAAGACAAGTGACCAGTGGTGGGACAACACCCTATTGGCTGAGGGCTGCTCAGCTTAAGGCAGGCGGTAGCTGTCCAATGAAGTTAAATAACCTCTCCCACCGTCGGGATCAACCCCTGGCGCCTAGCTCTACGCCAATTGAGCTGTGACTTAAAACTGCCGTTCCCCGCTTTGATTCTATAGTGTAGTTGTAGCTGAAGTTGGCCTCTCCAGGGCGCAAGCCTGGGCAGGATTGTGGAGAAACTGAGTTGCCCAAGCAGCAGAATCCCCCTCTCGGTCTCGCTGGTAGGAACCAGAGGAATGGACGGGCCAATACATCTGGGACCAGGTTGACTGCAGCAGATGCCAGAACAAGACTGAGTACAGCTCTTGACTGCCTGTGGGACTGCACTCCAGATTTTCTTTCGGGGCTGACTCCCTTAGGTCAGTATTCTTTGCTGGGATGAAGAGCCTGGCCTGCCCTTATGTTTTCTGTCGGGGTTGTCTCCCTTAGCCTTTGGCTCAAAAGCCTACCCACAAGGCAGCATACCCGGGGTTGGTGAGTAGCAGTGTCCATACGCCGATGGGCCTTACATACTGCACCTCTGGGGTCCCCAAGTACACCGAGATCCCACACTGACTAGCCTGGGGCCGCTGGGTACCGAGTTACCGTGTGTCACCACAAGGAGGTCCAGTGAGAGTCTTGATGTTGGAGAGGTTATGTACTGGCAGGGAAGACTTACGCACTCAGCTTCCTTTTCGGCTTGGGACCAAACCTAGCCAGCGGTGAGGACAGGTATGGACAGTACAAGACATACACATATGCTCAGTACACTCACGCTTGCACATCGCAAAACCCTGTGGCATAAGCCACACAACACACTGATATGTACACATACCTTGTACATATTCGAAAACTCATGAAATTTGGTACAAATGTCAGTCATGCACACCATTACTCAGTCATAAGGGCTTGACCCCAAGTGTCTCCGGAGTACTCCATAGCGCCCCCATATAGCATTGAGACTCCTGCCTGGTATATACTTTCACCTATCCGTGTCAAATTTGGTAGGTGTTTGGAGTGCCCTGAGACAAATAAAATTCCCTATACATTGCATCAGCCGTACTCAACAGGAAGAGATATTTTTGGTTTGGGGCATTTTGACACATGTTAACGAGCTCCTCCTAGGTGGTTTGTTGGAGTCATGCCAACAAGTTTTCTAGAAGTTTTCTCTATTTTCTTTCTCTGTTTATTCTGTAATGATGCTGCTGGAATTTTAATTTCCCTGAGGGAACCCTCCCAAAGAGAGCAATAAAGTTTTATCTATCTATCTATCTATCTATCTATCTATCTATCTATCTATCTATCTATCTATCTATCTATCTATCTATCTATCACAGGTCCTAAAAGTAGATAAAGAGAACCTAGTTAAACAAATGAGACAAAAATATTATACTTGGCAGTGTTTGAAATACCCGTCTGCAGTCTGCATTTTGCAGAATGATTTTCAAGATTGCAGAAGAAAAATTAAACAACCTGCAATTTTGCAGAATGAAAAAATCAGGCTCGGGATTCAATGGTTCTTAATTTAGCAAACTAGCGGCGCTGTAAATAAACTGAAACCTGCGCCACACGAACCTGATGGCGTTTTCCAGGTCAAAGTTGAGCAATATTTACGTAATACCGATGAAAGGCGACGACAACCAAATAAGGGCAGTTGCCATTTTCTGATGTAAGATTTCGTCACTTTTAATACCCACTGGGAGGACCAGACAACTACCTCGGCAGTGTTCGGCAGTTTCCGCCATGCATCTCCCAGAATTCAATGCGGCACAACAAACATGGCTCCCAAGAAGAGGATTGTTTCTTCGGGGAAAGAATCTAACAAAAATGGCATGAAAACAAGGATGATTTTATCGTATCTCAGCAAAACCGGCAGCCAGCGTAACAACAACAGCGACAGATCGCGTGTCCGCGAGGGTGACAAAAATGAAGACGGTTGCTGTTATAGTTGCATACATATATATTGGTAAATTGTATAGGTTTGTATATATTGTATTGTTGAATCATGCAAAATTATACTGATATATCCCTTTTGAAGACAGCAACAGTATTTTACCTTTATTCATAGATACTTTTGAATATTTTGTTTTCTCATACCAAGCTACACTGTGTACATGTTCTATTTTTTTTTACTAGCGCTGCCTTGCCTGTGGTGCAGACTAGCACAAAGTAAAACAGTTGCCCTGTAAGACAAAGCTCATAGGTTCAGTTCTGTAGCTCTCAGTAGTTCTGTAGCTCTCAGTTCTGCCATGATTAGTTTGTACCCAGTTCTCTGTTGTTAGTTTAGAGCAGTGAAGCCCCTGCAGTAGTTCTCAGTTCAGTTCATGACCTTGCACTTTAGAAGCCAGGCAAACACAATGAACCCAAACATCTTTCCATTTGCCAATTGGGTTTTATTCCATAATGGCATCAATTCTTTGCATCATCGTAAGATGTAACAGAGTGTAGAATTGAAACCTTGCTTTCAATTTAAAACTACAGGTTGCAGATGCAAACACTGTGAATGAAGTACATTCTGGGTAACAATCTATTGTTCAAGCTAGAAACTTAATCTTGACAAAATGTAACATGACGTGTAACATGAAAATTAATGTTTTGTTTCTTGAAGAACAGTTGTGTTCTATTTTTTATTGTGGTGATACTTTATTAGTATGTTGTGTGGAAGGATAATGTGTAGGTGTGATAACTAGTACATTTATGAATTAGTTGGTATACTTCAAGTTGTAGTAGCCCGTAGTGTCAGGGCAAGGGGGATGAAAGACCTGTGGAGGTATCATGGAATGATAACTTTGCTGCAGAGAAGGATCTGTGAAGACTGAAATTAAAAATAGAGTGAGAGAATAAAGAATTACAGTAATGCTATGAGTTGTAAAGCTAGATATGATATAAATATAGGCATTATTAAGTTGAGAAGGGTGTAGTATGGAGGCTTGTGCATTTGCAGAAAATATTTCCAAATTGCAGAACAAAATTTTGACATTCTGCAATATTGCAGAACACTGGAAAAAAGTATTTCGACCACTGCTTGGTCATTTATTTATTGAGGAAAATGATCCAATATTACATGTCTGTGAGTGGTAAAAGTATGTGAACCTTTACTTTAAGTATCTGGTGTGACCCCCTTGTGCAGCAATAACTGCAACTAAAGTTTCCAGTAACTGTTGATCTGTCCTGCACACTGGCTTGGAGGAATTTTAACCCATTCCTCCATACAGAACAGCTTAAACTCTGGGATGTTGGTGGGTTTCAACACATGAACTGCTCACTTCAGGTCCTTCCACAAGATTTCGATCGGATTAAGGTCAAGACTTCCTCCCTAAGTGCTGCGCCTTAAAGTGGTGGGGAGGTTTGTGCATGTTTATGATCCTGGTAGCTATATCAGCTGGGACCTCGGTCCCTGGTTGGTTCAACCTTGCTGGGCAGGTTCCAGGTGAAAAGCCAGACAAATTGCAGTACCTGTCCCTCCAGGTTGGGGGTTGGGCGATGGGCTAATGCAGCGTTTCTCAACCTTTTTTCAGTCACAGCACCCTTCAGAAGTATGCAAATTCTCAAGGCACCCCAATATAAAATATACGCAGTCACACTGACCATACGCTGACCCCAGCAGTGACGTTGTGACATGGGAAAGGGGGCCGTGAGACAAATTTTGATGATGCATGAGGCGGCGATGATCTGCATTAGTGTAACTATCGTTTTTTGGAATTTTAATTCATTTTATTTATTTCAATGTTAGAATATATAATTTTTTGACGGCACCCCTAACGAAGCCAGATGGCACCCCAGGGTGCCGCGGCACCCGGTTGAGAAAGGCTGGGCTAATGACCCATCCCTGATTAAAAATAAAAAAATTAAAAAAATCATCATTACTGAAACCAGACACACTCAAGTGAGTTATGGGCAGAAGGAAGAGGCTAGCCAGGTACATCCAGACAAAATATATTTTTTTTATGGCTTACCAGTGTAATATGACATTGGTGGGTGAAAGCTCCACAGAAGCCCATCGACCAATAAAGTCACTTCTGAGACCCAAAGAGATGATAAACATCAGAAACTGGAATGTGCGTACAATGCAATAGGTAAGTCAGCACAAGTGGCTAAAGAAATGAGAGAATACAACATTGACATATTAGGAATAAGTGAATGCAGATGGACTGGGTTTGGAAAGCTTAAGCTATCAACAGGGGAAACAGTCAGTGCGTTTACATGCACATCCAAATCGAGCTACTGTCGGTAATCGAGCTAAGGGTCCCAGCAGGGGTGCCAGAGAAATCCAATCCTACAACCCCTGGCAAAAAATATGGAATCACTACTCCTGGAGGATGTTAATTCAGCTGTTTTACTTTGTAGCACAAAAAGAAAATCACAGATATGACACAAAATTATTTAATTTAACAGCTGAACATTCTGGCTTTGTAAAATATACCTCAAAAAATTAAATTAATTTTTTGTAATTAATGGCACATTTTTTTTCAAGATCAAGTAGAAGAAAAAATTATGGAATCACTCAATGATGAGGAAAAAATTATGGAATCATAAATTTAAAAAATATTACAATTAGTACTTTGCTGCACCTCCTCTGGCTTTTATGACAGCTTGAATTCTTTGAGGCGTGTACTTCACTAATGAAAAACAATATTCTTTATCAGTCAGGTTCCAACTTTCTCGTATAAGAGTTGACAGATCAGCTTTGCGGGCGGCACGGTGGTGTAGTGGTTAGCGCTGTCGCCTCACAGCAAGAAGGTCCTGGGTTCGAGCCCCGGGGCCGGCGAGGGCCTTTCTGTGTGGAGTTTGCATGTTCTCCCCGTGTCCGCGTGGGTTTCCTCCGGGTGCTCCGGTTTCCCCCACAGTCCAAAGACATGCAGGTTAGGTTAACTGGTGAGTCTAAATTGACCGTAGGTGTGAATGTGAGTGTGAATGGTTGTCTGTGTCTATGTGTCAGCCCTGTGATGACCTGGCGACTTGTCCAGGGTGTACCCCGCCTTTCGCCCGTAGTCAGCTGGGATAGGCTCCAGCTTGCCTGCGACCCTGTAGAAGGATAAAGCGGCTAGAGATAATGAGATGAGATGAATGAGATCAGCTTTGCAGGATGGAGCCTTGTCATGGACTTTTTTTTTTTCCAATTTCCACCATATATTTTCAATTGGATTGAGATCCAGACTGTTTGCTGGCCATGCCATTGAGTTGATCTGCCTTTCCTGAAGAAAAGTTTTAATGCTCTTTGCTCTGTAGCAAGATGCATTATCATCCTGAAAAATGACTTCATCACCACCAAAAGTACTTTTGATTGATGGAATGAGAAAAGTGTCCAAAATTTCAATGTACACCTGTGCATTTACTGTAGAGGTAATGACTGCCATCTGCCCAGGTCCTTTACCTGACATCCAACCCCATATCATCAATGACTGTGGAAATTTGCTTGTTTTCTTTAGGCAGTCATCTTTATATGTTTCATTGGAACAGCACCAAACAAAAGTTCCAGCATCATCTCCTTGGCCAATGCAGATTCATGATTCACAGTGGCGTACACAGACATTGTGGGGGGCAAGTGCTCTGGGGGGGGAGGGCACTTTTTTGCGCATGTGGAACACTTTATTATAAAAGTCTGAGATTTAACCCTCCTCTTGTGTTCAGGTCGCCACTGACCCGTTTTAGTTTTTAAAGGTGTAAAACAACCACTTAATGTTAATTTATTACATCAAGGCTTTTTGACTTTGCCAGGAATCTCTAGCTGAACAAAATAGAAAAATAAATTTTTGTTTTCCTAAATGTGGCAGATCACAGAATCCAGGGACACATGTCTGCCTGGGGGCATTTTGAGTTATTGACAGATTCAGAAAGTACAGTTTCTAAGCTTTCCAATGATGCCTTCCATGTGGAGATCTGACAATATTTGAAGAATGTGTGGCCTTTTGAAAGTGTATACTTCTTAAAACAGAAAAGGGAGAAAATCGCCCTCAAAGTTTTCCATCTCAGCTACTCTGGGTATAGGGCGGGCACATAATGGTGCTCATTTGCATGACATTAAGGAAAGCCCTACCCCCTACGAGCTAGCACGATACTACTTTCATGTAAACAAAGATCACCACGTCAATTTTCCTTCCATGCAAAGTATGCCCAACACAATTATGAAGTACAAAAATAAGTCCTAAAGTATACTTTAACATTTTGTGGTTGAAAAATTACTCACACCGTAAGAAAGAAATATATCACGATGATGACACAACTAACACAACACTAGTTTCATGTAAAGCCTCGGTCACAACCGGCCGTATGTGCTCCTACAGCCGGTCTACATGCAAAAAACGCAAGAAACACACAGAGAGTGCGCATGAAACGCACGAGAGCGCGCGTGTGAAAAGCACGAGAGCGCGCGTGTGAAAAGCACGAGAGCGCGCGTGTGATGTGCTGATTTTCAAGCCGCAGACCGGCCGCAGAGGTTCTTTGTCATGTCAAACAAACTCTACAGAGGGGCGTGGTTATGGCGCTGAACTGAGCACACGTCTTTTTGTGAGCTCCTGGCGATTTTTTCTGGAAATCCTGTAAATTTTCCTTCAACTGCATAAACAGTGGTAACTATCATTTGCAGCGACATATCAGTATACACCGTTGATAATATGCCCGCAAAGAAGGCACAAAACAAATCTAAAACTCACTCTTCTCTGGGCGAGGAAGACGATTTCTCGGATGCTAACAGCCTAGCAGCTAACTCAACAGTTGAAGCTAGCCCCGGGCCTCATGTGGACGTGAACGCTGAAGTGACCCACAACACGGACATTATTCAGGTACTCGACGGGATCAGAAATGACTTTTCCACTAAGATTGATGTGGTCCTGAAAGCTATCCTAGACGTCAAAAGAGACGTGAAAGACTTTTCGGTGCGCATGGATGCAGCAGAAGCGCGCATTAGCGACGTGGAGGACACCGTTAATTCAGAGAAAGGCAAAACGGTTGCGCTAGCTAAACAAATGACTCTCCTCACGAATAAAATAGACGAGCTCGAAAACTGTTCTCGTCGTTCCAACCTGCGACTTCTTAACGTGCCAGAGAAGATAGAAGGAAATGACGCGGTGGCTTTTCTTGAGAAATGGCTCCCAGAGGCGCTGGGACCCGCGACATTCCCAAGACCACCGCTCATTGAGCGAGCGCACAGGTTACCCGGCCGGTCACAATCTAATCGACCCGCTACACCAAGAGTCCTTATCGTGAAGTTTTTAAACTTCCAAGATAAAGTCAGGGTGATGCGAGCAGCCAGGGCCAAAGGCAAAGTTACCTGCGACGGTCAAGAGATCATGTTCTTCCCGGATCTGTCGGTGGACCTCCACCGATGAAGAAGGGGATTCGATCGGGTAAAACAACAGCTTCGATCCATGAACATAAGTTACGGAATAATGTACCCAGCAAAGCTACGAGTTACGTCTGATGGACGAACACGGGAGTTTGAAACCCCAGCAGATGCTGAAAAATTCATCCAAGGACTACAGAACACTGAGGACTCACAGACTAACTAGTCTGACTGCTGTATCCTTTACTACTCGCCTATAAGAGCCATATTGTGATAGTTATTGTGGACTTTATGGGACAGTAACACAAGAATATTGGTTATGCGGTCACTTTTTTTTTTTTCTCTTTCTGTCCCTTCTTCTGATAAGAATTTGCTGTTTTTATATTTTTTGTATCATTCCTCTGTTGCCACAGATGGGGTCTCCCATTTAATCTTTTAAAAGAGACTGCCTCGTGCCCATTGTAGGCGGACTTTCATTCGTTCACTGGAGAAGTGGATATTCACGGGAAAGCCTGCTTTCTTTGTTAAGAGTTCAGCTGCAAAATGATTATGTTGATCATTCTATATTCACATGTTTGTGTAGGTTATATCTTTGCCAGAAGTCACACTTGACTTGTTTGTTTCGATTTCTTTTGGTCTGTTATAATGACCGCTTGGTTGAGTTTAGCTGCTCCCTTGTTTACACTGGATCAGTGCGTGCTCACAACCGCATTCCAAGGTAAGGGGGAGGGTGGGGATGAGCGATTAGCTGTCTTGTTCAGGTTGACAGCTAAGGGGGTTCTTGTATGGCAGATTTTAAGTTTTATGTTTGTTTTTCTGTGCTGTTCACAATATGTTGTGTTTTGCTGGTGCACTTCCAATACAACACACAGATACTTAACGGGTTTACCAATAACCAAAGATGATGCTACGCTGTACATTTTGAGGTATTACTAAGACTAGATGACTTCAAATAATAATTTCAAATTTACTTCTTGGAACGTTAGAGGGATGGTAAAGTTGACTAAACTTAAACAGGTTATTACCAGGCTTAAACATCTTAAGTCATCAATTGTGTTTATCCAAGAGACTCATTTACTTAGGGAGGATTTGGTGAAAGTACATAGGAGATGGCCAGGCAAAGTGCTAGCGTCTTGTTTCCCTTCTCACTCCAGAGGGGTCATGGTGTTAATTCATAATTCGGTGCCTTTTCAAGTAAACAACACCATTTATGATAAAGCTGGTAGATTTTTGGTGGTTCAAGGAACTCTATTGGGAGAGAATATTAATTTGGTTAATGTATATGGCCCCAATGATGACAACCCATCATTTTTTGAAAATCTATTTCTGTCGTTGGCCACCCTCACGGGTAAGATAATATTGGCAGGTGACTTAAATTGCGTTTTAGACCCGAAGCTTGATCGCTCGTCAGGGATAGATACATCCCATTCTCATACAAGGAAAAAAATATTACAATACATGAAAGACCTCAATCTCTGTGATCCGTGGAGAACTCATAACCCCAACAAAAGAGAATTCTCGTGCTACTCAGCAGTATTTAAAACCCACTCTCGAATAGATTATTTTTTAATTTCCTCATCTCTGCTAACTAGTATAACTAATTGTGTATATGATAGCATTGTTTTGTCAGATCACGCCCCAACCTCATTATTTTACAACGTGGGACAAACGAATAGACACTCGGCTAATTGGCGCTTACACCCTAAATGGCTTCAAGATGCAGATTTTATGAAATTTGTAGGAGAACACATCGACGTCTACTTTTCAATTAACACAGATCAAACAACAGCAGCCATTAGATGGGAAGCCTTTAAAGCATATATTAGAGGACAAATGATAAGTTTCACCAGCTCCAAATTTAACAAATTTAAACAGACAATGAATGAATTAGATTCTAAAATTAAAGAATTAGAAAGAGAGGTTATCATAGATGATTCTACACACAAAAAACTAGAATTACGAACTCTTAAAGCTAAATACGAGGAGCTTTCTATGCTTAAGGCTGAAGATGGTTTAACAAGACTGAAACAAAGTTTTTATGATCAGGGTGAAAAGCCGGGTAAATTGCTAGCTTGGCAGATAAAGAAACTGGAATCCGACAGAGCCATTAATACAATTAGGAATGAACAAGGAGAATTATCTACAAATCCCACAGAGATAAATAACACCTTTGTCTCATATTATAAAACTCTTTATAATTCTGACAGCCCTACAAACCAGCTAAATCATTACAGTCTCCTGGATGGATTGGTCATTCCCTGTATTTCTGATGATACAAAAAATGAACTGGATAGGGAATTAAACCTTGATGACATTTCTAATGCAATTACAAACATGAGAGGAGGTAAGGCTTCGGGTCCAGATGGGCTGCCGATAGATATCTATAAAATATTTAAAATAAAATTAATAGCCCCATTATTAGATGTTTATTTGGAATCCTTTGAAACAGGTTGCTTACCCGCCTCTTTACGTAGTGCTCTGATTACTCTTCTTCTAAAACCAGGCAAAGCGTCAACTGAATGCGGTTCGTACAGGCCCATATCACTTTTAAATTCTGATGCAAAGATTATAGCTAAGGCTCTAGCTATGAGACTTGAGAGAGTCCTACCAGCCATTATACATGGGGACCAGAATGGTTTTGTGCAAAATCGCCAGGGATTTCATAACGTGAGGAGAGTCCTTAATATAATCCACGAGTGTGAAGAATCCTCTGACACTGCAATACTTTCACTTGACGCGGAAAAGGCATTCGACAGAGTCGAATGGCCCTATCTTCTTGAGGTACTCAAGCGTTTTGGCTTTGGGGATTACTTTTGTAGATGGGTCAAAATTTTACTTGTGGATTCTTTTGCAATGGTATCTACTAATAACCTTACCTCTCAGCCTTTCAAGTTATTTCGAGGCACAAGGCAAGGGTCACCAATTTCACCCCTACTTTTCGTATTAGCCATGGAACCATTAGCAATTGCGATCAGATCACAAGTCACAATTCATGGTATTAAGATTGGAGAAACGGTACATAATACAGCACTGTACGCTGATGATATCATTGTATTTTTATCACATCTTGTAGAATCTATACCATCTCTCTTAGAGTTGCTTGGTCAATTTGGTGCTATCTCTGGGTTTAAAGTGAATAAAGAGAAGTCATCTATTATGTTTCTAACTGCAAAAGAGAGGAAGAAACCAACAGTATCCCACCCATTTGTGAACGCCTGTGACGGATTTAAGTACCTGGGCATCAGAATAACTCCAAAGATAAGTAATCTTAGCGCTGCCAACTATGAGCCCATGTTAGCAGAGTTGGCAGAAGAGATCACTAGGTGGACAACACTACCTCTCTCGTTGTTGGGTAGGATAAACATTATAAAGATGACTATACTACCAAAATTTTTGTACATTTTTCAGTCAGTTCCTCTCTCCCCTCCTCCCTCCTTTTTTCCTAGGGCCAGAAAACTTCTTTCTAATTTCATCTGGAACAATAGGAAGCCAAGACTCAGACTTTCCCTGTTATATTTGCCTTACGATAGGGGAGGGCTACAATTGCCAAATCTTGAGTGGTACTATTGGGCTGCGCAATTGAGGGCCACAATGTTTTGGTTTTCTGAGGGTGTTCTCCTGCCCTGGTTAAATTTAGAAAAACTAGCCACAAAAGGTTTGTCACTGAATAGCTATCTATACTCAGCATCCTTTAAAACATTAAAGAAGAGTACTACTAATCCTTTTGTAAAAAACACTATTGTTGTTTGGCATGTAGTTCAAAAAATGATGGGAGACTCCCTAGGGTTATCTTGCTTCTCCCCAATCTGGGGTAATGATCTCTTCGCACCCGCAAAAAACGATATGGGTTTTAAAACATGGATGAACAAGGGCATAGAAAAACTACAGGATGTATATGAGGATCATACTTTAATGTCATTCAATGAGTTAAAGGCAAAGTTTGATATTCCACAAAAACACTTCTTCAAATACCTACAACTTAGAAGCTTTATCCTAGCACATCTAAACAATTCTGTACAGCAACCTCCGTTCTCAATCTTAGAAACACACGTGGCAAAAAACTGTTGGGGTAAAAAACTGGTCTCTCGGTTTTATAACATGTTGATTGAAAATTATAAGGAAAACTCTGATTGTAAGAGACAGGCGTGGATACGAGACTTACAAGACGATATTACAATCTCAGAATGGAGTAAAATATGTTTGAAAACACACACTCAAACTATCAACACTCGATTGAGAATGGTACAATTTAATTGGATAATGCGAACATATATCTCTCCTGTACAGTTAAATAAATTTGATCCTAATATACCCGATCTATGTTATAAGTGTAACATCCACCAAGGTACATTGTACCACTGCTTATGGCAATGCGAAAAGATCCAAAAATTTTGGAGTTCAGTGTTGAAATACATCTCTCAGATCACAAGTTGTCCTGTACCGTTGTGCCCTAAATTGTGTATTTTAAGCATTTATCCAGATGACTGTTCTTTATCTTGTAAAGAAAGAAAACTGGTTGACCTTTGTTTACTGCAGGCCAGACACTGTATTGCACTATGTTGGAAGAATGTTAGTTGCCCCTCTTTTAACCACTGGTTAAATAACTTAACATCGGGTTTGGCCCTAGAGAAACTGACCTATATTGTTAGAGGGAGGGCTTCTGAATTCTACATTATTTGGAGGATTTTTCTGGAACTGTTGAGGGTTGGGGGTATGGGGGGGACAGCGGAGGAATGAGATAATGAAAGGCATTTGATTTGTTGTTGGGAGTGTACGATGTAACCTATATTTAATATTTGTGGTATCTATTATAATTATTAGTTTTGTTTGTTTATGTTTATGTATTATATATGTATGTGTATACATATTGTATTATTTAATTCTTATTTAATTTATATATTATTTTTATTATTTGTACTGCCATACGTTTATGATGTTCGTTGTGTTTGATGTTGTTATAATTAACAGAAAAACCAATAAATATATGTTTAAAAAAAAAAAAAAAAACAAACTCTACAGGCGCTTACGTTTTTTTCAGGTTGCAAGACAAACTTACGGCCAACGCACGTCTTTCTCCATGAACAAAAAAAACCCGCAGTGATTTGGGAAATGCCAAAAATCACACGGCCAAAAAAATCATACATCCGGTTGTGACCTAGGCTTAACCAAACCACAACACTCTCCGTTACATGCAAAAATAACCACACAGCCTTAGATTAATAAACTTACCCCATCAGAAAGAGAAACGGCACCTTGCACACACCAATGCCTCCGATGGAATGTAATCCTAGAACGGTCCGTGTATCAGCCGATCATTCAAGTATTCCATTCAATCTGGAAAAAGAGGTTGCGTTTTTTTTTTTGCTAGAAATGTTTATCTCCGATGTAAATACCGTGTGTCTGTTTGCTTCGGTCAGCTCCTCTGCGCTCTGTTTAGTAACTCATTCCATAGTGAAATCACACGCCTGTATGCAGTTAAGTAGCCATGCGCTCAACTCGGATCATACAGCTGATTCGCGGAAAAAAAAAAACAAATGACTTAAATCATCATGTGAATGGCCCATATGGTAATTTACCCACACCCCCCAGCAGGCTACAGTCCTGACAAAAACGAGACAATTTGCAACAAAAAATGTATGCTTTTCCAACAAAATAATCTATTATCTGAAATACTGATTGCATTCTTCAAGATCTCAACTTGCACATGATGGAAAAAAACAAAAATCACAAATTTCGAAAAAAAAATGCTTCTTTTGCGATTATCTCGGATTTGTTTCGGCCGACATGTGTCCCTGGATTCGGTGAGGGGTCACAAATCTGAAAATGGTCTAGCAAAAAATATAATACTTATGTGCAGTTGTTTCTGTATGCGACAGGCTACTTCACGACAAAATAATTACAGCTTGGGCTTAGAGGGCGACCAATACATTTTCACTCGATTCATGTGTTACCTGGCTGGTGGGGCAGGGGAAGAGCTGACTGACTGCCCGATGTGTTGTCTGCGCTATGACAAGGCCGTGGCTTCCAGGACGCTATGGTGCTGTGCTGCAACCTCACATTGAATGCACTGCACGCTTGTTCACATGACAGAGCAAGAGAGACAGAGGTCCGGTGTGTGTGCGGAGGGGGCATACATTGGGACATTATTTTCACACACGCTTTTAATGCCGCGGCTTTTCTAAAAGATCATGTCGACATTGGCCTCAGTAAACTGTAAAAAAAAAAAATTCAAAAGGGCACTTTTTTGGACAGAGGGCAGAGGGGCAGGTGCTTGAGCACCACCTCGTGTCTATCTGTGCACGCCACTGATGATTCATCACTGAATATAACTTTCATCCAATCACCCACAGTCCACGACTCCTTCTCTTTAACCCCTCTGTAACCTTGTTTTCTTCTGTTTAGGTGTTAATGATGGTTAACGGTTGGCTTTTCTGTATGTAAATCCCATTTCCTTCAGCTGATTTCTTAAATTTTGGTCACAAACATTGACTCCTGTTTCTGCCCATTTGTTTTTCATTTCTTTTCTTGTGCATTGTCTATTTTCAAGGCATCTTGCTTTGAGTTTCCTGTCCTGATGCTTTGATCTACCTGTATGTTTCCCTTTTACAACCTTCCCATTTTGTTTGTACTTGCTCCAAATTTTAGACACAGCTGACTGGAGACAACCAACATCTTTTACCACACTCCGTGTTGAATTACCTTCTTTAAGGAGTTTTATAATACTTTCCATTGTTTCAACTGACAGCTCTCTTGTTGGGGCCATGTTTTCTGTCAATCAGCCAGGTGCAACAGCTCATTCAGGTCTACAAGCAGGCTCTTTTAACTGCAGACTAATTTGCACATTTAGGCTTGTGCGGATATTTGTTTTAGAAATGCAAGTTATAGCTTGATTCCATAATTTTTTCCTCATCATTGAGTGATTCCATAATTTTTTCTTCTACTTGATCTTTAAAAAAATGTGCCATTAATTACAACAATTTCATATAATTTTTTGAAGTATATTTTACAAAGCCAGAATGTTCAGCTGTTAAATAAAACAATTTTGTGTCATGTCTCTGATTTGTTTTTTTTTGCCACAAAGTAAAACAGCTGAATGAACATCCTCCAAGAGTAGTGATTCCATATTTTTTGCCAGAGGTTGTACATGCACACAAGGAAATCGAGCTGCGAGGTACATTGTGCACCCGAGCCACAGGTGGCGCTACACGCCCCATCGTGTTGGTACACTTCCGGTTGTTGTCATGAAGAAGAGGAGTGATTTCCACTTTACATTCACACCACATGTCATTGCCACCTGTTGGCTACAAACTGTCCTGCGCAGACCACTGTTTTGTAAGACAACTTATTTTGCACAATTGTATATTTTTCTAAAGTCCATTTTTTGCTTACTATTTAACTTATGTCTTAATAAACACACAAAAAGTTCAATTGTTTTTGTTTTTTGTCTCCTTGTTCCTCCTGACCTCTTCTGCTGCTCGCTATTACTACTGTTGTCATGCCGACCGAGGCTGTTGTGTTTCCCGTTTGTGGTCTCATCACTCGTCACTTCCGGAAGGGAAGTAAGTAGCTCAACTACATAGCTCGATAGGGTTTATATGCACTAAGTAGCTCGGCTACAATCGCATAATCTAGGTCGCGTAGCTCGATTACGAGAAATCCAGTTTGTTTCGATTTCAGCCGAGCTAAGGTGTATCCATGGCATTTAGAACTTTGATTTCAGTCGAGCTACGGCAGAAATTCGATTTTCTCTATGTGTATGTAAACGCACTGAGTGATTTACTCTGGGAGAGATGATGGCATGCACCGCAGTGGAGTTGCTATAATGATGTCCAAACTAGCAAAGTCAGCCTTGCTAGAGTGGTTCCCAGTTAGTGAGCATATAATCAAGGCACGGTTCCATTCCAACTTTATCAAGCTTACAGTCATCCAAGTCTATGCACCAACAATGGACGCTGAGGAGGAAGAGGTAGATGAGTTCTATGAACAGCTGCAGAGTGTTATACAGATGGTTAGGAAGTACAATATGTTACTGGTAAGCGGTGACCTGAACGCGAAGGTTGGAATATCTAATTGAAGCAGGGAAGAGGTCATGGGAACCCATGGAACTGGAGATGTAAATAGAAACGGTGAGAAGCTGGTTGACTTTTGCGAGATAAACAATCTGGTTATTACCGGTACTATATTTCCACACAAGGACATTCACAATATCACCAGACGGAAGACCTCACAACCAGACTGATCATGTGCTTGTCTGCAAGCAATTTCGGAAGTCTATTCAGGATACGAGAACTATGCGTGGTGCAGGTGTTGCTTCAGACCACTATCTCATTAGAACTAGAATCAAGCTTAAGCTTAAGAAGGCTGGCAAGCCCCCTAATTCTCAAATTAGGTATGAGGTCAACAAGCTGAGGGATCATAATATCAGGAACAGCTTTTCTGTGGAACTCCGTAACAACTTGGCAGTTCTTGAAGCTCTCGATGATGAGCAGAATGTTAACACCAGATTGGATCAGTTCAACAAGGCTCACAACATCACAGCTGAGAAAATTTTAGGATGCAAGAAAAGGCATAGCAAGCCATGGATAAGTGCAGGATCTTGGTCGTGCATTGAGGAGAGGAAACATCTGAAGAGACAAGTAGAAGGTGCAAGATCTGAGAGAATACAGCAACAACTAAGGGCAAAGTACAGATCAAAAGATAAGGAAGTGAAATCAAGTATTAGAGCAGATCAAAGAGCTTGGATAGATAACCAGATGAACATGGCCCAAAGAGCAGTGGACAATGGCAATATGAAGACCTTGTATGAGATCACCAAGAACATATGCAACAACAAGTGTCACAGCAATGCCACAGTCAAGGATAAACATAATATCATAACTGAGAACAGATGACTAGAAAATGGAAGGAGCACTTTGAGGAAGTTCTCAACCGACATCCACCTGAGAATCCCATAGAAATTAATGTGAATTTAACACCAGAGATTGAAAGCATTAGTACAGAACCAATCAGCTTAGAGGAAGTAAGACTTGGAATTGCAGCTCTTAAGGATGGAAAGTCAGGCGGTGTAGACAACATTGTAGCAGAGCTCTTAAAGGCAGATTTACAAGCATCTTCAAAAAGTAACATGAGATTATTAAAATCTTATGGGATGAAGAGAAGATTTTGGACCAATGGCTTAAATGATTGATTGTAAAGATACCAAAGAAAGGTGACTCGTGAGACTGAGGCAATTGGAGAGGCATCACACTTCTGATAATTGCCAGTAAAGTGCTTGGCAAGATTCTCATCGGGCGAATGAAGGATGGTAGCGGTATTAGGTTAAGACCTGAGCAAGCAGGATTCTTAGAAGGGTGAAAAACTACTGAACAGATCTTTATTCTGCATAACTGTGGCAGCGGGGGCATGGTCAAGCGTCAGTCTGTGAATGGAGGGCGGAGTCAGGGAAGATAAGTGGTAGAATCACTGCACCTGATGGGAATTAACCTGTGTTTGTTTGTCTTCCCCAGTGACCACACCCTATAAGAGGAGAGGGAGAGCAGAGGAAGGGATCTCTCCCCGACCTGAACACTGGTGTGAATGCGTGTGGCTGGGAAAGTGAATGTGAAACACTGAAAAGCGAGTAAATAAAGAGTTTTGTAAGAACTCAGTTCTGGCCTGCCATGCTTCTGTGCTCCACCCACCTGCGGGGGTTCTACAGTGGTGCCGAAACCCGGGAGAATCGGAGTGCAGAAGGGAACAGCCCCATGGGATCCTCCCCCTTCAAGGACCTGGTCCATGCCCTTGCCATGGCCCAGCAGAGCCAGCAATAGGCGCTGATCGCCCTCCTGAAGGAGCAGGAATAATGGTTCGAAGCCCTGGTGCTGGCGCAGCAGGAAGATTGCCAGGCATTCTGGCACTTGCTTGCATCGGCGGGGTCCACCACCACCACCGCCGTGGACCCTCCCCACCTCACCCTAATGAAGATGGGTCTGCATGATGACCCTGAAGCCTTCCTCGTGCTCTTTGAGCAGGCAGCAGAGGCGTGGGGTTAGGCCGGTGGAACAGTGCACAGTGTGCCTCCTCCCCCCGCTAACGGGCGAGGCGCAGCTGGCCATGCTGCAGCTCCCTGCCGACAGCCGACTGGCCTACACGGACCTCCGCAGGGCCGTCCTCCAACGCGTTGGTCGCATCCCGGAACAGCAATGGCAACGCTTCCGCGCGCTGCGTGAAGAGGAGGTCGGCTGGCAGTTCGCATTTGGCCAGCAACCCTGGGACGCCTGCCGGCAGTAGCTGAGGACCGACAACTGCAACACTGAGGGAATCGTAAACCTGGTGGCGCTGGAACAATTCATCGCCCGACTTCCAGAAGGAACAGTGGAGTGGGTCCAGTGTCATCGCCCGGCGTCACTGGATCAGGCAATTGAGCTGGCGGAGGACCATAAGGCAGCCATTCTGATGGCAGGGCAGTGTGTCTCCTCTTCTCCCCTCTCTTCTTGCTCTCCCTCTTTCTCTGCTCCCCATCCTCACCCCATTCCCCCACCCCAGCCGGCCCGCCGCACCCGCGGTGCCCTACCATTTCCTACTTCCTTGTCTGTGTCTTCTCCCCCTCAGGTGAGTGATGTCCAGAACACTTGCACAGAAAGAGAGCCTGGGCCAGTATGCTGGCGCTGCAGGGAACTGGGGCACCTCCAGCATCAGTGCTTGGCAATGGAGGTGGGCGTGGTGATCCGGATCCCTGATGCACCAGGGACCACCCTTGATCAGGTTGGAGCATATTGCATACTGGTGAGTATCCAAGGGGATACATATCAGGCTTTGGTGGACTCCAGCTGTAATCAGACCTCAATCCACCAAAGCCTGGTGCAAGACGAGGCATTGGGGAAAGCACAATTGGTGAAGGTGTTGTGTGTGCATGGGGATGTTCACAACTACCCTTTAGTGTTGGTCCACATTCTATTTCAAGGGGAAAAATTTAGAGAAAAGGGGATGGTTAATCCTCGCCTTACCCACTCGATAATTCTGGGGACTGATTGGCCGGGTTTTAGGGAATTAATGGCGCATCTCGTGAAGAGTTGGGCCTGCCATAGTTTAGCAAGGGGAGGTCCTGAAGTGGTATTGGTGGGAGCAGCTGTCACAGAGCTGTCTACGTCATCACTGCATCAGAGTGAGTAGCAGCCTGCTCCTCCTCCCTGTCTTGGGGATTCCCTTGCGCATTTCCCATTAGAGCAGTCGCAAGACGAGACTCTGTGGCATGCATGTGACCAAGTGAGAGTAATTGATGGTCAAACTCTTCAGCCAAATGCCACAGTGTACTTCCCCTATTTTTCCATTATTAAGGATAGATTATACCAAGTGACGCAGGACACTCAGACTAAGGAACCAAGAACACAACTTTTAATCCCAAAGAGCTGTCAGGAATTCATATTCCAGGTGGCTCACTTTAATCCCATGGCCAGACACTTGGGGCAGGATAAGACACTAGCCCGAATAATGGCCTGGTTCTATTGGCCAGGGATTCGCGGCGATGTCCATAGGTGGTGTATGGCATGCTGCGAATGCCAGTTAGTAAATCCCACGGCCATTCCAAAAGCACCTTTGCGCCCTCTGCCTTTAATCAAGACCCCGTTCGAAAGAATTGGGATGGATCTCATTGGGCCATTAGATCGGTCAGCATGAGGATATCGCTTTATTTTAGTTCTGTGGATGATGCAATGCGGTATCTGGAAGCAGTGCCTCTTTGCAATATCTCAGCACATAGTATTGCAGAAGCGCTCTTCCGCGTCATCTCCTGAGTCAGAATCCTCAAAGAGATTCTGACTGATCAAGGCACTACGTTGATGTCACGCACACTGCGCGAACTGTATGAGTTACTGGGAATTAAGGCTCGAGCCCGTTATTCACAGTGCGAGAGGTCCCGCAAGCCTCCATGGGGTTCTCCCCATTCAAATTATTATATGGGCGTAAGCCACGTGGCATTTTGGATGTGCTACGGGAAAATTGGGAGGAGGTACCTTCAACCAGTAAAAACAAAATTCAATATGTTATTGACCTGCGCGCCAAACTCCACACACTCATGCACCTAACCCAGGAGGATTTGCAGCAGGCCCAAGAACGTCAAGTCCATCTGTATGACAGGGGCACGCACCTTAGGGAGTTCACACCGGGAGATAAGGTACTCATGTTGTTGCCCACGTTGAGCTCCAAATTGATCGCCAGGTGGCAAGGACCCTTTGAGGTCACACAGCGAGTTGGGGATGTCGACTATGAGGTGAGGCGAACGGATAGGAGTAGGGCATTACAGATTTACCACCTCAATCGACTAAAACACTGGAATGAGGAGGTCACCGTGGCATTGGTGTTGGTGGCTCCGGAGAAGGCGGAGCTGGGGCCAGAGGTTCAAAAAAGAAAATTGACATCTCCCACCGCTACGGTCCCCTGTGGAGACCACCTTTCTCCGACCCAGCTCACGGAGGTCGCCCAGTTGCAGACAGAATTTTCTGACGTGTTCTCACCCCTGCCTGGTTGCACCCACCTCATAGAACACCACATTGAGATGCCCCTGGGGGTAGTAGTGCGCAGGTTCTCTTACCGACTGCCTGAACACAAAATAAAGGTGGTTCGGGAAGAGCTTGAGGCCATGCTCGAAATGGGCATCATTGAGGAGTCCCACAGTGACTGGAGCAGCCCAGTGGTTTTGGTTCCCAAGGCCAACAGGTCGGTCTGGTTCTGTGTGGACTATAGAAAAGTCAGTGTGGTGTCTAAATTCGACGCGTACCCAATGCATCGTATTGACAAGCTGCTCGATTGACTAGGCACGGCTCGTTTTTACTCGACACTGGATTTGACAAAGGGATATTGGCAGATCCCCTTGACTCCTCTATCCCGAGAGAAAACGGCCTTTTCCACACCTTTTGGCTTACACCAGTTCGTCACACTTCCTTTTGGGCTGTTTGGGGTGCCCGCTATGTTCCAGCCGCTTATGGACATGGCCCTCCACCCCCATGCCACCTATGTGGCCGCCTACTTAGATGATATCATTATTTACAATAATGACTGGCACCTAGAACCCCCAAGGGCCGTCCTTAGGTCGCTGAGGTGAGCAGGCCTCACAGCCAACCCGAAGAAGTGTGCGATTGGGTGGGTGGAAGTACGGTATCTACGTTTCCACTTGGGCAATGGGCAGGTGCATCCCCAAATTAATAAGACAGCAGCGATTGCGGCCTGCCCGAGGCCCAAGACCAAAAAGGGGGTGAGACAGTTCCTAGGGCTGGCTGGCTACTATCGTAGGTTTATACCTAATTATTTGGACGTCACCAGTCCACTGACTGATCTCACTAAAAAGGGAGCACCAGATCTGGTCCAGTGGATGGAGCAATACCAGTTGGCTTTCTCTGAGGTAAAGGCTGCACTGTATGGGGTCCACTGTTACACTCCCCTGACTTTTCTCTCCCCTTTATTTTGCAGACGGACATGTCGGACAGAGGGCTGGGGGCTGTTCTGTCCCAGGAGGTGGAGGGGGAGGAACGTCTAGTGCTGTACATCAGCCGGAAGCTGTTGGTGCACGAGGGCAGGTACAGCACAATAGAAAAGGAATGCCTCACTATCAAATGGGCAGTCCTTGCCCTCCACTACTACCTGCTGAGGTGCCTTTTCACCCTCTGTTCAGACCACGCGCCCCTGCAGTGGCTCCACCGCATGAAGGATGCCAACGCACGGATCACCTGTTGGTATCTGGCACTCCAGCCGTTTAAGTTCAAGGTGGTCCACAGGCCGGGGGCACAGATGGTCATGGCAGATTTCCTCTCCCGTCAAGGGGGGGCCGGAGTCGGCTGCAGGCTGGACGGCTCCCCGGCCTGAGTTGGGCGGTGGGGGTATGTGGCAGCAGGGGCATGGTCAAGCTTCGGTCTGTGAATGGAGGGCAGAGTCAGGGAAGGTAAGTGGTAGAATCACTGCACCTGATGGGAATTAACCTGTTGTGACAGTTCGTATGAGTGGGAGGAGAACAGAAGGACGGCAGGCCAGAACTGAGTTCACAAAACTCTTTTATTTTGCACTTTTCAGTTGCAATACTCTCCAGTCATGCACGCACACACACACAAGTCGTCTGGTTGGGAAGAGAGCTCTCCGCCTCTGCTGTCTCTCTCTCTCTCTCTCTCTCTCTTTAAATAGGTTGCAGTCACTGGGGAAGACACACAAACACGTTAATAAACATCAGGTGCAGTGATTCTGCCACTTACCTTCCCTGACTCCGCCCTCTGGTCACAGACTGATGCTTGACCACGCCCCCACTGCCACATACCCCCACTGCCTGACTCAGGCCAGACGGCCACCCGGCCTGCAGCCGACTCCCCCCCCTTGACAGGAGAGGAAGTCTGCCACAACCACCTGCACCCCCGGCCTGTGGATCACCTTGAAGTTAAAGGGTTGGAGTGCCAGATACCAACGGGTGATCTGCGCATTGGTATCCTTCATGCGGTGGAGCCACTGGAGGGGTGCGTGGTCTGAACAGAGGGTGAAAGGGCATCCCAGTAGGTAGTAGCAGAGGGCGAGGACTGCCCATTTGATGGCCAGGCACTCTTTTTCGATGGTGCTGTAGTGCCCCTCATGCACTGACAGCTTCCTGCTGATATACGGCACTGGACAGTCCTCCCCCTCCACCTCCTGGGACGAAACAGCCCCCAGCCCTCGGTCCGACGCATCCGTCTGCAACATAAAGGGGAGAGAAAAGTCAGGGGAGTGTAACAGTGGCCCCCCACACAGTGCAGCCTCAGAGAAAGCCCGCTGGCATTGCTCTGTCCACTGGACCGGATCTGGTGAGATCAGTCAGCGGGCTGGTGATGTCCGAATAATTAGGTATAAACCTACGATAGTAGCCAGCTAGCCCCAGGAACTGTCTCACCACCTTTTTGGTCTTGGGCCTTGGACAGGCCGCAATTGCTGCTGTTTTGTTAATTTGGGGACGCACCTGCCCGTTGCCCAAGTGGAAGCCCAGATACCGTACTTCCACCCACCCAATCGCACACTTCTTCGGGTTGGCTGTGAGACCCGCCTGCCTCAGCGACCTAAGGACGGCCCTCAGATGTTGCAGGTGCCGTGGCCAGTCATTACTATAGATAATGATGTCATCGAGGTATGCGGCCGCATAGGTGGCATGCGGGCGGAGGACCCTCTCCATCAGCTGCTGGAACGTAGCGGGTGCCCCAAACAGCCCAAAAGGAAGTGTGACAAACTGGTGTAAGCCAAACGGTGTGGAAAAGGCCATTTTTTCTCGGGATAATGGAGTCAAGGGGATCTGCCAATAACCCTTTGTCAAATCCAGTGTCGAGTAAAAACGAGCCGTGCCTAGTCGATCGAGCAACTCATCAATATGAGCCATTGGGTACGCGTCAAATTTAGACACCGCGTTGACTTTTCTATAGTCTACACAGAACCGGACCGACCCATCGGCCTTGGGTACCAAGACCACCGGGCTGCTCCAGTCACTGTGGGACTCCTCGACGATGCCCATTTCGAGCATGGCCTCGAGTTCTTCCCTAACTACTTTTTTCTTGTGTTTGGGTAGCCTGTAAGGGCAGCTGCGCACTACCACCCCTGGGGGCATCTCAGTGTGGTGCTCTATGAGGTCGGTGCGGTCGGGCAGGGGCGAGAACATGTCCGAACATTTGGTCTGCAACTGGGCAACCTCCGTGAATTGGGTCGGGGAGAGGTGGTCTCCACAGGGGACCAGAGAGGTACAGTACGCGATGCCAATGTTCCTTTTTGAACCTCCGGCCCCAGCTCCGCCTTCTCCGGAACCACCAACACCAATGCCACAGGGACCTCCTCATTCCAGAGTTTGAGCAGATTGAGGTGGTAAATCTGTAGTGCCCCACCCCTGTCCGTTCGCCTCACCTCGTAGTCGACGTCCCCAACTCGCCGTGTGACCTCAAAGGGTCCTTGCCACTTGGCAATCAATTTGGAGCTCGATGTGGGCAACAGTACTTTATCTCCCGGTGCGAACTCCCTAAGGCGCATACCCCTGTCGTACAGGCGGGTTTGCCGTTCTTGGGCCTGCTGCAAATTCTCCTGGGTTAGGTGTGTGAGTGTGTGGAGTTTTGCGCGCAGGTCAATAACGTATTGAATTTCATTTTTACTTGGTGAAGGTCCCTCCTCCCAATTTTCTCACAGCACATCTAGAATGCCACGCAGCTTATGCCCATATAACAATTCGAATGGGGAGAACCCCGTGGAGGCTTGTGGGACCTCTCGCACTGCAAATACCAAGGGTTCGAGCCATTTATCCCAATTACGTGCATCCTCACTTACAAATTTTTTAATTATATTTTTGAGGGTGTGATTGAACCGTTCAACTAAACCGTCTGTTTGTGGGTGATAAATGCTGGTGCAGATTGGCTTGATTCCTAATAACCCATCCAGTTCGTTCAGTGTGCGTGACATAAACGAGGCGCTTTGATCAGTCAGAATCTCTTTGGGGATTCCAACTTGGGAGATGACGCGGAAGAGCGCTTCTACAATACTGCGTGCTGAGATATTGCGAAGAGGCACTGCTTCCGGGTATCGCATTGCATAGTCCACCAAAACTAAAATAAAGCGATACCCTCGTGTTGACCGATCTAATGGCCCTACGAGATCCATCCCAATTCTTTTGAACGGGGTCTCGATTAATGGGAGGGGGTGCAAAGGCGCTTTTGGAATGGCCGCTGGATTTACTAACTGGCATTCGCAGCACGCCGTATACCACTTACGGACATCGCCATGAATCCCTGGCCAATAGAACCAGGCCATTATTTGGGCTAGTGTCTTATCCTGCCCTAATACCAATTCCTGGCAGCTCTTTGGAATCAAAAGCTGCATGACTTGTTCTTTAGTCTGAGTGTCCTGCGTCACTCGGTATAATCTATCCTTTATAATAGAAAAATAGGGGAAGGACGGGGTGGCGTTTGGCTGGAGCGTTTGATCATCGATTACTCTCACTTGGTCAAACGCATGCCGCAGAATCTCGTCTCGTGACTGCTCTAATGGAAAATCCCCAAGGGATTCCCCAATAGAAGGAGGGGCCTGCTGCTCCTCACTCTGACACGGAGATGATCTAGACGGCTCTGTGATAGCTGCTCCTGCCCATGCGACACCGGGACCTCCCCCTGCTGAACTACGGCAGGACCCACTCTTCACTAAATGACTCATTAACTCCCTAAATCCCGGCCAATCAGTCCCCAAAATTATCGAGTGGGTAAGGCGAGGATTAACTGCCGCCTTTACTCTAAATTTTTCCCCTCGATAAAGAATGTGGACCAACACTAAAGGGTAGTTGTGAATATCCCCATTCACACACAACACCTTCACCAACTGTGCTCCCCCCAATGCCTCGTCTTACACCAGGCTTTGGTGAATTGAGGTCTGATTACAGCCAGAGTCCACCAACACCTGATATGTATCCCCTTGGACACTCACCGGTATGCGATATGCTCTGGCCCGATCGAGGGCAGCTCCTGGCGTGTCAGGGATCCGAACCACCGTGCCCACCTCCATTGCCAAGCACTGCTGTTGGAGGTGGCCTGGCTCCCCGCAGCGCCAGCAAACCGGCCTGGGCTTCCTCTCTGCACCGGCGCTCTGGGGCTCACTCACCTGAGGGATGGAAGAGACAGATACAGAAGGGGGAAAGGGAGGGCACCGCGGGTGTGGCGGGCCGGCTGGGGTGGAGCCGGCCCCCGTCTCTGTGGTGGGGGAATGGGGTGAGGACAGGACACAGAAGGAGAGAGAGAGAGAGAGAGAGAGAGGAGAGGGGAGAAGAGGATGTCTGCTGTCCTGCCATCGGAACAGCCACCAAATGGTCCTCCGCCAGCTCGATGGCCTGATCCAGCAATGCTGGGCGGTGACACTGGACCCACTCCGTGGTCCCTTCCGGTAAACGGGTGATGAACTGCTCCAGTACCACCTGATCGATGATTCCCTCGGCATTGCGGTTGTTGGCCCTCAACCACCACCAGCAGGCATCCCGGAGTTGCTGGCCAAACACGAACGGCTGGCTGACTTCCTCCAGGCGCAGAGCATGGAAGCGCTGTTGCTGCTGTTCGGGGGTGCACCCCACATGCTGGAGGACGGCCCGGCCGAGGTCCGTGTAGACCAGCCGGCGGTCGGCGGGGAGCTGTAGCACGGCTAGCTGCGCCTCATCCGTTAGCAGGGGGAGGAGGCACGCCATGCGCTATTCCACTGGCCAGCCCGAGGCCTCTGCTGCCTGCTCGAAGAGCGTGAGGAAGGCCTCGGGGTCGTCATGCGGGCCTATCTTAGTTAGGGTGAGGGGGGACGGGCCTGCGGCGGTGAAGGTGGTGGACCCCGCCGACACGAGGAGGTGCTGGAACGCCTGTCGATCTTCCTGCTGCGCCAACACCAGGGCCTCGAACCGTTGTTCTTGCTCCTTCCAGAGGATGACTAGCGCCTGGTGCTGGCTCTGCTGGGCCGTGGTGAGGGCGTGGACCAGGTCCGTAAAGGGGGAGGACTCCATGGGGCTGTTCTTTTTCTGTGCTCCGATCCCGGGTTTCGGCACCACTGTGACAGTTCATATGAGTGGGAGGAGCACAGAAGGACAGCAGGCCAGAACTGAGTTCACAAAACTCTTTTATTTTGCACTTTTCAGTTGCAATACTCTCCAGCCACGCACGCGCACACACACACAAGTCGTCTGGTTGGGGAGAGAGCTCTCCTCCTCTGCTCTCTCTCTCTCTTTAAATAGGGCGCAGTCACTGGGGAAGACACACAAACACGTTAATAAACATCAAGTGCAGTGATTCTGCCACTTACCTTCCCTGACTCCGCCCTCTGGTCACAGACTGATGCTTGAACACACCCCCGCTGCCACACCTGTGTTTGTGTGTCTTCCCCAGCGATTGCGCCCTATAAGAGGAGAGGGAGAGCAGAGGAAGGGAGCTCTCCCCAACCTAAACACTGGTGTGCATGTGTGTGGCTGGGAGAGTGAATGTGAAACACTGAAAAGTGAGTAAATAAAGAGTTTTGTAAGAACTCAGTTCTGGCCTGCCGTGCTTCTGTGCTCCACCCACCTGCAGGGATTCTACAGTAACATAATAGAGCAAGCATGCGAATGGAAAGCTCCCCTATTAATCAACTTTATCGACTTTGAGAAAGCATTCAATTCACTTCACAGAGACAGCCTTTGGGACATTATGAAATCTTATGGAATCCCATAGAAGATAATTAGGTTCGTAAAACTACTCTACAACAATGCCGATTGTGCTGTCCTTGACAATGGGAAAACATCAGATTGGTTCAAGGTTAAAACCGGCATGAAGCAAGGCTGTGTGAGGTCAGGATTCCTCTAGCCATCGACTGGGTAATGCGACCAACAACAGAGAGAGCCAACACAGGCATAAGATGGAAGATTGTGGAGCAGTTGGAAGACCTCGACTTTGTGGATGATATCGCGCTCATCTCCACAACATTAAACCAGGTGCAGAGGAAAACAACTAAGCTAAGCAGTCTGTGAATGGAGGGCGGGGTCGAGCAAGGTAAGTGGCTAAGTCATTCCACCTGCTGTCAGTTAATGTGTGTGTGTGTGTGTGTGTGTGTGTGTGTGTGTGTGTGTGTGTGTGTGTGTTTGTTACAGGGACAGAGCATAAAAGGAGGGGGAGAGCAGAGTAAAGAGGCTCCCTCCTGAGCACAACGCATGTGTGCGTGTGAGTGTGACTGAAAGCTGAAAAGCTAAATTAAGTGAAATAAAGAGTTTGTGTGTGACCATCAACTCTCATCTACCGTGCTTCTGTGCTGCACCCACATCAGGAACTGCTAGAGTGGTGCCATGACCCAGAGCGCACAGAAGGGAACCACCCCATGGAGTCCTCCCCATTTGAAGAGCTCATCTTTGCCCTTGCTACCGCCCAGCAGTACCAGCATCAAGTGCTGATCGCCCTCTAAAAGGAACAAGAGCAATGCTTCGAAGCCTTGATGCTGGCCCAGCAGGAAGATTGCCAGGCATTCCAGCATCTGCTCGTGTCAGCAGGGGCGTCGACCATCACTGCAACCGGCATCCTTATGAAGATGGGCCCGCAGGATGATCCAGAAGCATTCCTCACCCTCTTCGAGCAAGCAGCCAAGGCATGGGGGTGGCCGCTGGAGCAACAAATGGCATGCCCCCTCCTAATCCTGACTGGCGAGGCACAGCTCGCAGCACAGCAGCTCCCTACTGACAGCTGACTGCAGTATGCTGACCTGAGGAAAGCCATCCTGCAGCGGGTCAGCCCGGAACAACATTGCCAGTGCTTCTGGACGCTGGCATTGGAGGAGGTCAGCTGAGCATTTGCATTCGGCCAGCAACTCCGGGACGCCTGCCAGCGGTGGCTGAGGGCAGAAGACCTCAACGCCAGTGAGATCATTGATCTGGTGGCACTGGAACGGTTTATCTCTCGACTTCCGGAAGGAATGGCGGAATGGGTCCAGTGTCATTGTCCGGCGTTGCTGGAACGAACCATCGAGCTGGCAGAGGACCATCTGGAGGCGGCTGCGACAGCAGGCAGATGAGGCGTCTCCTCTCGCTTCCCTTCTCTCTCTCTTTTCCCCCCTGTCTCTCATTCCCCTCCCCACCCTGCTCCCCTGCCGCAGAGGCGGTGGCTGGCTCCTCCCCAGCTGGTCCGTCGCACCTGTGGTGTCCTCCCATCTTCCTCTTCCATCTCTGTGTTGTCTCCTCCTCAGGTGAGTGACACCCATAATGCCAATGCAGAGGGAAAGCCTGGGCTGGTGTGCTGGCGCGGCGGGGAGTCAGAGCATCTCCAGAGTCAGAGCTCCACAAGGGAGGTGGGAGCTGTGATCTGGATCCGCGATGTGCCAGAAACTCAAGGGGATACATATCACACTTTGGTGGATTCCGGTTGTAATCAGACCTCAATTCACCAATGCTTGGTGCAAGGTGAGGCACTGGGGAGAGCACAAGCGGTGGAAGTGTGTGTGCACAGGAATGTTCACAATTATCCCTTGGTGTCTGTCCATATTCTATTCTGGGGCCAAATGTATAGAGTAAAAGCAGTGGTTAGTCCTCGTCTCACCCACTCGTTGATTTTGGGCACTGATGGGCCAGGGTTTAAAAAGCTGATGGAATATTTAACACATAGTGGGTCCTGCACTAGTAGGTCACGGGAAGATCTTGGTGTGGCATTGACTGGAGAAGCTGTCACAGAGCCGTCTACATCAGCACCGCATCAGAGTGAGGAGCAGCCCGCTCCTCCTCCCTCTCTCGGGGATTCCCTTGGGGATTTCCTGTTAGAGCAGTCGCGAGATGAGACTCTGCGGCATGTGTTTGACCAAGTGAGAGTAATCGTTGGTCAAACTCTTCAGCCAAGCGTGACACCAGCCTTCTCTTATTTTGCTATTATTAAAGATAGATTGTACCGAGTGACACAGGACACTCAAACTAGTGAACGAATAACCCAATTGTTCATCCCAAAGAGCCACAGGGAACTTGTATTCCATGCAGCTCACTTTAATCCCATGGCTGGACATTTAGGGCAAGATAAAACACTAGCCCGAATAATGGCCCGGTTCTATTGGCCAGGGATTTGCGGGGATGTCCGTTGATGGTGTGCGGCATGCTGTGAATGCCAATTGGTAAATCCTGCGGCCACTCCAAAAGCGCCGTTGTGCCCTCTTCCTCTAATCGAGACCCCATTTTAGCGAATTGGGATGGATCTTGTCGGGCCATTAGATCAGTCAGCATGAGGGTATCGCTTTATTTTAGTTCTGGTGGACCATGCAATGTGATATTGGAGAGCAGTGCCTCTCCACAAAACCTCAGCATGCAGTATTGCAGAAGCGCTCTTCCGCTTTATCTCCTGGGTCATGATTCTGAAAGAAATCCTGACAGACCAAGGCTCTTCGTTTATGTCACACACACTGCGCGAGCTGTATGGGTTATTGGGGATTAAGTCTATCCGCACCAGTGTCTTATCACCCACAAACGGATGGCTTAGTAGAGTGATTTAACCAAACACTCAAGACCATAATCCGGAAATTCCTAAGTGAAGATGCACATAATTGGGATAAGTGGCTCGAGCCCCTGTTATTCACAGTTCGAGAGGTCTCGCAAGCCTCCATGGGGTTTTCTCCCTTTGAATTATTATATTGGCGTAAGCTGCGTGGCATTCTGGATGTGCTACGGGAAAATTGGGAGGAGGGACCTTCACCTAGCAAGAACGAAATCCAGTACGTTCTTGACCTGTGCGTAAAACTCCACACCCTCATGCACCTAACCCAGGAGAATTTGCAGCAGGCACAAGAATGTCAAATCTGGCTGTATGACAGGGGCACGCACCTTAGAGAGTTCACGCCGGGAGACAAAGTGCTCGTATTATTGCCCACGTCGAGCTCCAAATTAGTTGCCAAGTGGCAAGGACCTGTCAAGGTCACACGGCGAGGTGGAGACATCAACTATGAGGTGAGGCAAATGGATAGGGGCGGGGCATTGCAAATCTACCACCTCAACCTTTTAAAACTCTAGAATGAGGGGGTCCCCATGGCGTTGGCATCGGTAGTCCCGGAGAAGCCTGAGCTGGGGCTGGAGGTGAAAAAGATAACATCTCAGACCACTCTGGTCCCTTGTGGAGACCACCTCTCACTGGCCCAACTCATGGAGGTGGCGAAGTTGCAAAAGGAATTTTCTGATGTGTTCTCGCTCCTTCCTGGTTGTACCCACCTCATAGAACACCACGTTGAAATGCCCCTGGGAGTGGTAGTGTGTAGCCATCCTTACCGCTTGCCCGAACACAAGAAAAAGGTGGTTCAGGACAAACTTAAGGCCATGCTCGAAATCGGCATAATCGAGGAGTTCCACAGTGACTGGAGCAGCCCAGTGGTCCTGGTTCCCAAGACCGACGGGTCGGTCCAGTTCTGTGTGGACTATAGAAAGGTCAATGTGGTGTCTAAATTTGACACATACCCAATGCCTCACATTGATGAGTTGCTTGATCGGTTAGGCGCTGCTCACTTTTATTCAACACTGGCTCTAACAAAGGGATATTGGCAGATCCTCTTGACTCCTCTATCCCGAGAGAAAACAGCCTATTCCACACCGCTTGGATTACACCAATTTGTCACGCTCCCTTTTGGGTTATTTGGGGCACCCACTACATTCCAGCAGCTTATGGACAGGGTCCTTCGCCCTCACGCTGCCTACACGGCCGCCTATCTGGATGATATAATAATCTACAGCCATGATTGGCCGCGGCACTTGGAACAACTGATGGCTGTTCTGAAGTCACTGAGGCGAGCAGGCCTCACAGCTAATCCGAAAAAGTGTGCAATTGGGCAGGTGGAAGTACGGTATCTGGGGTTCCACTTGGGTCATGGGCAGGTGCATCCCCAAATTAACAAGACTGCAGCGATTGTGGCCTGCCTGAGGCCCAAGACCAAAAAAGAGGTGAGCCAGTTCCTGGAGCTGGCTGGCTATTATCATAGGTTTATACCTAATTATTCTGATGTCACCAGCCTGCTAACTGATCTCACTAAAAAGGGGGCTCCAGATCTGGTCCAGTGGATGGCGCAGTGCCAACAGGCCTTCTCTGAGGTAAAAGCTGCACTGTGTGGGGGGCCACTGTTACACTCCCCTGACTTCTCTCTCCCCTTTATTTTGCAGACTGATGCATTGGACAGAGGGCTGGGGGCCATTTTGTCTCAGGAGGTGGAGGGCGAGGAGCACCCCATGCTGTACATCAGCTGGAAACTCTCGATGCATGAAAGCATCATCAAAAAAGAGTGTCTTCCCATCAAGTGGGCAGTCCTCGCCCTCCGATACTACCTGCTGGGGCGCCCTTTCACTCTCTGTTCGGACCATGCACCCCTCCAGTGGCTCCACGGCATGAAGGATGCCAATGCGCGGATCACCCGTTGGTATCTTGCCCTCCAGCCATTTAAGTTTGAGGTGATCCACAGGCCGGGGGCACAGATGGTGGTAGCGGACTTCCTGTCCCATCAGGGTGGGAGTCAGCTTCAGGCCGGACGGCTCCCCAGCCTGAGTTGGGTGGTGGGGGTATGTAGCAGCAGGGGCGTGGCTAAGCAGCAGTCTGTGAATGGAGGGCGGGGTTAGGGAAGGTAAGTGGCTAAGTCATTCCACCTGCTGTCAATTAATGTGTGTGTGTTTGTTACAGGGACAGAGCATAAAAGGAGGGGGAGAGCAGAGAAAAGAGGCTCCCTCCCGACCACAATGCATGCATGCACGTGATAGTGTGAGTGAGTGAGTGAGTGAGTGAGTGAGTGAGTGAAAGCTGAAAAGCTAAATTAAGTGAAATAAAGAGTTTGTGTGTGACCATCAACTCTCGCCTGCCATGCTTCTGTGCTCCACCCACATCAGGAACCGCTACACTGTGTTACTGTACGGATGTGAGACATGGAAGGTCAGTGTAGCAGACAATGAAAAATTGGATTCATTTCAATACAAATGCCTCAAGAGGATCATGGGGATCTATTGGCCATACATTATATCTAAGATGCACTAAATGAGCGATGTGGATGTGAAAGGATAAGCACTGTGGTTAAGAGGAGATGGTGGAGATGGCTATGTCATGTGCTGCAGATGCCTAGGCAAAATCATTGTGTCACTGCACTGACATGGAAACCAGAAGGAAGGAGAAAGGTTAGTAGGCCAAAAACAACATGGCGCAGAACTGTAGAGAAGTAGAGGGAGAAAGCAGGCTGGAGATCATGGGAGGAGTTCAGGGTCCTTGCAAAGGACAAGATTAAGATTAATTGGAGGAAGAGTGTGGAGGTAGGCCTGTCGCGATATTCGATATACCGTCTTATCATACGGTAAATGAAAATTAACTTGGTAATTTTTTTTACTGCAATTTTGGCATTTACGTGCTGTACATCTACATAGGGAAGTCACCAGAGTATTAGCTTGACCCATTGACTGAACAAAACACTGCGCTGTTTTCTGTCATCTCACACAGCTCTCTGTCAGGGGTGGGGCCTCCCAGCATGCAACAGTTATCCAGCCAGGGTATCCACTGAATGGGGAAAAGACAACAACACGTTGCTCCGTTGTACAGACCATAGGCATAGAATTGGGTATGGATGTGTCCCTACCAATATTTCTGACTAAAGAAGGGAAAAAAATCACGCTCTGTGTGAGGTACACAAATGGTTACTGTAGGTTTCCACTGGGCAAAACCACGCAAAATTCGCTTATGAATATCCGCTCTGGGGGGGGGGTGGTCACGAAAACAGCAAGCAAGTTCGGTTACCATGTCAATTAGCAAGTGTGGTTGCAGTGCAGTGACCGGCTGCTAGCTAGCAAACTGTCCTTGAGGAAGGTAACGTTAGATTAGCTCATAAAATTAATCAGTTAACAACAGTTCGTATTCAGTGTGTAAAAACAACAACAGACAATATGACTGTTTTCTAAGTTTGTGTGGCATGTAAATAACAATCCGACTTGATACCGACAACCGGTGTTCATTAAGGTCACAAAGATATTATTAAATCATATCAAATTGTGCTAATGTTGGCTAATATTGCACCTAGTGCCTAAAGTGCCTGCAAACTTTAGCAGCCCACTAACACTTAATTTGAAGTGCTTCAGTTAAGACCTGCAGAGTGCCCTGACCAAATTCATGTAACATGACACATGTAAACAACAACCTGATGGTGATGTGGACATTGTTCGTGGCCCAGACACCTTTTCTCATCTCATCTCATTATCTCTAGCCGCTTTATCCTTCTACAGGGTCGCAGGCAAGCTGGAGCCTATCCCAGCTGACTACGGGTGAAAGGCGGGGTACACCCTGGACAAGTCACCAGGTCATCACAGGGCTGACACATAGACACAGGCAACCATTCACACTCACATTCACACCTACGGTCAATTTAGAGTCACCAGTTAACCTAACCTGCATGTCTTTGGACTGTGGGGGAAACCGGAGCACCCGGAGGAAACCCACACGGACACGGGGAGAACATGCAAACTCCGCACAGAAAGGCCCTCGCCGGCCACGGGGCTTGAACCCAGACCTTCTTGCTGTGAGGCGACAGCGCTAACCACTACACCACCGTGCCGCCCCCAGACACCTTTTAATCATCTCATCTCATCTCATTATCTCTAGCCGCTTTATCCTTCTACAGGGTCGCAGGCAAGCTGGAGCCTATCCCAGCTGACTATGGGCGAAAGGCGGGGTACACCCTGGACAAGTCACCAGGTCATCACAGGGCTGACACATAGACACAGACAACCATTCACACTCACATTCACGCCTACGGTCAATTTAGAGTCACCAGTTAACCTAACCTGCATGTCTTTGGACTGTGGGGGAAACCGGAGCACCCAGAGGAAACCCATGCGGACACGGGGAGAACATGCAAACTCCGCACAGAAAGGCCCTCGCCGGCCCCGGGGCTCGAACCCAGGACCTTCTTGCTGTGAGGTGACAGCGCTAACCACTACACCACCGTGCCGCCCCCAGACACCTTTTAATCAAATAAAACATAATAAGCATAACAGCCTCCACCTTCTTGATCAGAAATTTTTGGTTACTCCCACCTCTCTTTTGAAAACGTCACATACCAAGTACATACATACACTGAACTGATTGGTTTTCAAGGGGGTTCATTTGAAAGTGGTAGGCTAAAAACTTCTCTGTAGAACCCTGTCACTACCTCCTCTCCCTCTGCTCAAGAAGACAACAAAAGGGCAATATGATAACAACAACCAATCAGAATTCAGATACATTCTGTTGCCAAGTAAAATTGTAACCTTTCAACATGTCAAAAAAGTTCTAGAGACCTTGTCCTGTTTTACCATTAGATCAATCACATATCAGCTTAAACTAGCATTCTAAAACTAGTTAAAGATCACACAGCAGATAGCCTACTCCCCCTGCCAGCCTAATGTAATGCAGTGTTTAAGGCTCTGTATATGTTTTACTTCCATTTATGAGGGGAAAAGAACATACTCCCTCCTGACAGTCAATGCGTTCTTCGCTTGTAAAACACATTTGCAAATTGGTAGAATGAGTTAATCACCACATGCAAGATTTGCAATTCATCAAATGAATTGTATATTATTATTCATGAATTACTACAGTTCTGAACTTCAAATTTTAAAAGTCTGGACTTTGGAGAGATGATGGATACTCTTTTGGTGGAACACAATGGAGCAAAATATTGTGACCCTCTAATGTTGACCTGAAGTTGGTGCCACTGGGGGTTGGCATTGGGTTTTTGTCCCCACCAATGTTAATACAAAACCTACACCCTTGCCTACATGTTATCTCATTCTAATTGTTGTTACTTTTATCCAAATGACAGCTGGCAATATGTTGTTACTTTGTTTATCTGGGTACTAATCTTTGAGAAACTGGATGATGCCTGTGAAGAAAAGAATGCCTTTATTACGCGGGTGATTGCTCTAAGACAATGAGGGAGGCTCAGCCTCCTCTAAAAATGACAAACATCGTGTAGGATGAATTGCGCTAGGCTTATGTTATAGCCGACCTTATAACATTGCTATTTCAGATCCAGAATCATAGAAATATATGTGCTCAACCCAACTACAGTGCGAAATCATTCTGTTATAACTTTCCCCAGTTCGCCTAATGTGTGCGTGAGTTTTTCCCCCTCGTGACAGCGCGATGCAGCCCAGCCTAAGTGGACTTCAATGGCATTTGGTTGCTATGCGTTTTCAATATCAAAATGCAAGACGATTATTGGACAAATACTGCGAAAATGCCTGCCCACGGAGTCTCACGGACTCCCAGCCTCAGTGGACTTCAATGGCATTTGGGAGCGATGCGCTTTTCAATCTCAAAATGCAAGACGGTTATTGGGCAAATACTGCGAAAATGCCCGCCCACGGACTCCGAGCCTCACAGTGGGAGGGACATGGCAAAGCTTTCCGCGAGGAGACTGGTGATTGGTGAAAGCGGCCGGATATTTTCTTTGATTGACAGCTTGTTTCAAATATAGACAGGCAGTGGTGAATTTCAGTTCAGTCCCATGCGGATTCGCAAGTGCTGTGGTGTATTGTAAGAGATCAGCTTACATTTCGATTTCATTCATTACATACGGTTTCTACCAGCTTTTTTAGTTTGTATATATTTTCATTGTAAATAAACTGTAAATATAGTGTTGTCAAGTTTGCTATCTTAGTTCCAGAAATTTCGTTTATTTGAGTGACTGAACTTGAACTTGAGGGGGCTAGTCAGCTAGCAAGAAAGCTGCGCACAGATGCCAAGCATTGCTGATTTAATTTTGGCGAAGTCATTTGCCAGTCTTCCTTTCGAGGAAAAAATTAAAGAGCAGGGTAGACCACCGCCTCAAATTGACTTGGTGAAAAAGGTAGGGAATAATACTCGTTCCTTTCAGCTCTCCTTGTACGAGAAAGTGAATTGGCTAACAGCAAGTGACCCACATCAACAACAGTAAATAGGCTACTTTAGTAATATGTCATGGATGGACCAAAAATATAGAATCTATTTAAAATGTTTATGCTGAGTATATTATATTGGAATATATATTTTTCTGGATATGAATTAAACACAGCTACAATTTGGAAAACATTTTGAAACAAAAACACAGCCGAGAACATTTCACACTACAGACCTGGATTAAAAGTGAAGGGTTATCAAAATTGTCAATAAAACATTTCTCAATCAAAATAAGTAAAATATAGGGAAAGTGTCATTGAATGAAATGTGTGGCACCCAGCTCTATGTTTGGCTCCCCAAGGTCAGTGCTTGTGCCTATTCCAGAACACTCTGCTGTTACTGCTAAGGTTCCTGACAAAGAGCTGCTTTCAATAATGATCAATTTTTAAACAACATGCCACAATTTTAAAATATAAAATGTTAAAATATACCTCCCCCCAACACCACCATCATGTATATTGGACAGAAGGCTAATGGGCCAAAAGAACCTGTTATTTCACAGTTTGTGACCCTGCCAACAATCAGCCAGATCAGAGGCAAGAGTATGGGCAAAATTGATGTGTTTTTTCTTTTTTCTTTTAAAATCTGGAAATATCGTAACTGACCAGCCTCCCCTGTTTGAAAGACTACCAGCCGCCACTGCTTTATTACCCTGTGCCAAGTTAATATTTACTTAAGTGCAATTTTTAAGAGCCATAGATTGTATTTTATTTATGGTTTTTGTTGTGAGTGGTTTTGTTTGATTGTTGTTTTATTTCTTTTGGTTATTTATTTATATTTTTTACGTTCCACTTTTGAGTTGAATAAGTTGACTTAATTAAAAAGTTTACTGTTATTTAAAGGGTGTATTTGCATGATCATTATTATTTTACGAGTGGTATAAAATTGTCTTGAAAAGACGTCAACAATAATATTGTTTATCGCAATAATTTCTGAGACAATATATCGTCCAACAAAATTTGTTATCATGACAGGCCTAGTAATTTATATAATTTGTTGTGATGTGTAGCGGACTGCACATTTTGATTAAGGCTACTCATTTAGGCTAGGTCGCCAATCCTACTCACCCCCCCCCCCCCCCCAACTTGTTTCTGATTCAGAATATCTGATTCCATACAAAAGCATGTTCTCTTTGCAGCAGAGTGATCCTATTCGGAAGAGTAAAGCATATATTCTCTTTGTGTCATAATACTAAACCTAGATTTAGTTGTTTGTCACAGACCTTCATTCAAGGGGTGAAGACTCCTTTTTGACTGCAACCAACTTGGTAGTACACAGCTCACAGAATACAGCAGCACAGCTGAGCTTTTCATTTGTACTTGTGTCCTTGGCTGGGTAATCAGAAAATAAAACAAAACTCTCTGCAAAACAAATAATGCAGCTTTTCTTCTCATTTGCCACTTACTGCTCAGCTTTGGCCTTGCTCTGCTTACAGCAATACACATCCAAAAATGTGCAGCTCACTGCTCAGGGTAAGAGAAAAACAGTGAGAGATCAGATAAATATAATTGGAACAACAGGGCTCAGGTGCACCATGTTGGTCATTACCTATCTAGCTTGACCACAAACACTTTTTTCAGAGTGTAGACCCACTCTAAACCCCACCTGCTACACCAACCAGTTGGTTAGAAGTAAGTGCAAGATAACAAAGAACAGGAAATAAGAAAAAGAGAGAGAATTAAATAAAACCCAAACTCCCAGTTTTTTCAAACATCAATGAATAGTCACCCAAACTAAATGAAACAGGTATGATAGTCCCATGTGTCAAGATGACTAACTTGAAATACAGTCTCCATTACATGGCAAGCATATTTGTCTCTCTTTCCATTCCACTCTTATCTTCTACTTGTGTCCTTGCCCCCGATGGCTGCCTGCCTAATGAAGATTGGTGCTGTTTTAAACATGAAATTGGAATCCCAGCTGAGAGCAATCGATATGCTTCCATTATCTCTCCATGTAATGATGCAGACTCTCTTCCTTAATACCACCTTCTCTCTCTCACACACACACACACACATACACACACACCTCTTGTCTCAGAACATTTCCTGATTTCTGATATTAACAGCAAGGAAGTTTATGAAGTGTTGGCTCCCAGGGGTATCTCAGTGTGCTCATCTCACAGATTAGCTACACACTTCAGGTAGGGGATTGAGATACCATTCCATTCACCTCTGTGCCTGAGCAGTTCAAGAAAAGGGAAAGATTTCAAGTCTACATTTGACAGATTTACTTGTCTAGCAGTCAGTTCTAAGAAGAAAGAAGAAACCTTTATTCATCACATGCACACTTCAAGCACAGTGAAATTCATCCTCTGCATTTAACCCATCTGAAGCAGTGAACACATGCACACACACCCAGAGCAGTGGGCAGCCCAGAGCTGATCGGCTTTACCAGTTCAGTGGTAAATTAGATATCGTGAAGCTCCTTGAATGCCTTGTGTTATTTAAAATATAATAAAACACTGTGTGTGTGTGTGTGTGGGTGTGGGTGTGTGTGTGATTCCTTGTGTATACTGTTTTTTGCTTGTTTTCAAGAAGGGTGTCAATAATTGTGGAGAGCATTGTATATGGAGTATGAGTCAATAAGATTGAAAATTTGTAGTGTGCATCAATATCACAGCATGTATTATTCTTATTACCTCCGCCAACTTTGTTGGAGGTTATATTTGTGCTTCTGTTTGTTTGTTTGTCTGTTCCCAATGTAACTCGAAAAGTATTGAACAGATTTTCATGAAATTTTGAGGAAAGATGGGCCACAGACCAAGAAACAATTTAGAGGTAGTCGTCGACTTACGACCTATGTGACTTACGACCGATCAACTTTACGACCGTCTGGTTATGACTGACAAGTGTTTCCCAGCTGAGCTAGCTGAGTGTACGACAGTTTCCACCCCAGCTCCCGGCAGTGCCTCTCGCCGCGTACAACAGTTTCCGCCCCAGCTCCAGGCACATGCGCAGTCTCTCTTGCACTCCCTCGCGCACTCCGTCATACAGTTTCCACCCCAGCTCCAGGCACATGCGCAGTCTCTCTCACACTCCCTCATGCACTCCGTCATACAATTTCCGCCCCAGCTCCTGGTTTATGAAACGAGCAAATGCTCCCGCCAGCCCGAGCGCTGCAACAGCTGATGATGACATAGACGACCCACAGCCAAGCACCAGTGATGCCAGCAGTCACTAAATTTTGTATTTTACTATGTATTTGTAGTTTGGTATGTTTCAAACTAAAATGTTTTCTATTTTTCACACCTGTATTTCATATTTTTTGTTTTGCACATATTACGACATATTACACATATTGCACATATTATATATATATATATATATATATATATATATATATATATATATATATATATATATATATATTTTTTTTTCTCTCCGTGCTCTTGCGGAAGGCGGTCGCATTCTCTCCCTCTCCCTTCCCTTATCTTTCCTGCTTCTGCTCTGCTGTCTCGTCTGTCTAAGTGTGTATATTCTGAGAGACTCTCTCCGCATTACTCTCCGAACTAAAAACCATGGAATTGATAAACTGGTCTCTTCACGCAATTGACACAATCTTCTCGACGAGAAGCCTGTGTTCGGAGGAACCAGCTTGTCCTGCCGGAACGTTTGCAGCTGGCTATACGATGGACATGGGAGAAGCGGCGGGTCGTGTGCCTGGCGGTTCTTTCTGTGGAGGACATTGAAGACATCTACCTATTTGGAACCATGATTACAGGACTTTTGCTGATTGGATTAGGCATTGCCCTGGTTTATTGAGGAAATCAGAAAACGGTGACAGCTGTTCAAAGCCCCATAAAGCTGCCCGACATGATTGAAGTGGTGGGCAGAGCTGTCGGCACTCAGACTGTGGCTATTCAGAACTTGACCCACAATGTGGATAATATCTTGGAGAAGCTTTCGGCTTTGCAATGGAAATTAGATCATTTTGGAAACCAAGATGGACATGGACACGCGGCGTAGGCGTGAAAAGAATGCGTCTGCTCGCTAAGACCAAACAAATTCCAATCTTATCTATTTCGGCTCCCTAGCCAGCACTGGCCTTGGCAAGGTCGTTGCTGGGGCAACAATTCCCCTGGAGAACACTGCTGTTAGACTCTCTCTTCGAAATTCCTTCCCCCACTCCCCGCGATCGCCGCTTTTCACCCCCAGTGTGACAAGCGGGTGTGTGATCAGCGCCCTCATGGCTGCAGGAGCGGACGGCTGCTTGCTTGCGCTGGGTTACCTCTACCTCCTTCCCTCCCCCTCTACCCCCCTTCCCCCCCAAGTCTCGTGTTATGATGTAAAATGTACTTGTGTTTTCTTGTGCTTACATGCTGAGGTTTTTTAATGTTCCCACACTGTACTCCTGCAGGAGCATAGAATGGGTTTTTTTCTCCTCTCCTTTCCTCATGTTCTCTGTAATTTCTTTTTTCCCCTGTTTTCCTGTACTGCCCCCCTCTGTAAGGACAGGTTGATGGTCAATTTCACTGGTAAAACAGTGATAATAAAGGGTTCATTCATTCATTCATTAAATGAATTGTACTGTATGCAGTGTAGTATGCAGTGTTTGACTTAAACCAAATAATGAGCCAAGGTAATGAAATAAGAAAATGTTGATAAAATAAGACTTTAAGATGATTACAATATCATTACACATCACAATATACTTACGTTCATTTAACATAGGCCAACTCACGACCAGATCGGTTTATGACCGGTCAGTCATAACCAAACCCAGTCGTAAGTCGATGACTACCTGTATTGGATTTTGATGCAAATCTGAATATGTGGCTTGGGGGAGGTATGCACTCTAATGAGTGCCCTTCTAGTTTCTTCATTTGTTTCCATATTTAAAAAAAAAAAAGAAAATACAATATCTTTTTGAATGCCAATACAATTATAAATTCAATTCCTTCCAAAAAACAAAACAAAAAACATCAATAACAATAGCTACATTTGTTATAAACCTTTTTTAGTTATTATCTTTGACTGGTATGTATCTACATGTCTTTTCAGGATGTAACCAAATATGAATACATTACATATATTCATACACATACAAATACAGACATGAATAGGATGAACAGTATCAATGAACATTCATTCAGCCTTAGTCCCTGCCTGGTCAAAGTCCTTCCCATGCCAGTACCTGGTATTTTCAGGCCGTCTCCCACCAAGTACTAACCAAGTTAAGGCACACCGGCCGGCGCCAATCTCCATTTCTCTAGCCCTTCAGCCTCTCACCTATTACATAGCAAGGGTTACAGGTCCTCTGGTAACTGCAAGAGTTTGACGCCCCTCTCACAGCTGTATTGCAGCGTGCCTCGTCAGATGTCGGTAGGTACCATTTTTATGATGGTATTTAGTATGACCTAACTGTGAGTAGAACTTGTGATCTCCCAGAGAGTCTAGTCTGTACACCTAATACACCATATAGTCAAAAGTATGTAGACATCTGTGGACATAATCAAATTTTCACCATATGTGCTTGTTGAATATCCCATTCCAGATTTACCTGCCCCAATTTACAAGTCCCATTTCAGATCTACCCTGACTGATTTCAGAGCTGAAATTCTGATCTATTTACTCATTCATCTTTTGATCTGAAACCCAATTGTCTTCAGTGTATTGCAAAAACAGAATACACTGAATACTATTGCTGTTTCAATAGTTTTGGAAGAGATTGAATCTGAGAGGTGCAAGTCAAGTAGCTCATTTTTTGTCTGATATTCATTTAGTGTTTGTAATAGGTCACAGTTAGACATATCTGTTCTAGTCATCAGTTGTTTCCTAAAGGATAAAGTTGTTTCAGTTCAGCTTAATAGTTCAATACGAGACATTTCAAGTGACCTGGAAAGCTGAAAACCTTTCTATGGAAAAATGTGATCATTTTTCTCCTCCTCTTTCTTTTTCCACTTATTATTGTTATTCTTCTATGGTGAAGTGTTTACCACTCATCCACTCTATTTTGGTTTTCCATACTGTCAGAAAACTGACTGGTTCTATTTTAGGTGAGGAAGCAGCATGAAGTGGATGGCGAAGTCGGGTGAGGAGTGTTACGTGTTGTCAATAGAAGCAAATATAGCTGTAGAAAAGTGTGGAACCATTTTTTTCCCATTCTGCTTATTTTGATTTAAACTAACAGGGCTTGCTGTTATAGGCGATTGATGAAAAATGATCTCATTCAAAGATGAAGTCTCATCTATTCAGAGTTGATGGCCTTAGTCAAAAGTGAAGAGCTATGATGAAACAAAATCTAACCACTTATATCCATGAATTAATTACTGATTATTAATGCTTAATAATAATAATAATAATAATAATAATAATAATAATAATAATAATAATATGTCATCTGTTATATTGACTAGTTATTTATTATTTGGCAGCTTAGATTAATGGATGGGCTATGTCATTTTGTCATTTCAACATATGATCAGAAAAAAGGCAGGGCTGTAAGTGCATAATTGAGATCTGAGTATTAGAACAGAGGCATGCACTGCTCATGCGTTCCACTTGGCACCTTAAATTGTTGCTCTCTGTGAGCAAGCAAGCATAGGGGAGGATAAGGGAGACCCATAAGCAAGTATGGATGCCACCCAGCCAAAGGGTGCCAGCCTCTCATGTACATTTTTGCAGTGATAAACTACTCCATGATCACATGATGCTATTCTGGCAAAAGAAGCTGGCTTGGCCCCAAAACAGGGTACATGATGGAGAGAGTGAGATAATTGCCTCATATTTGCTGAACGACTAATTAAAACATATATTCTCATTCCTTCCTCATTTCTCACTTAGTAATTATGTAGATCGTTTTTTGTTGTTCTGTATCAAGGTCATGAATTTGAGGATGCAATTTGTGCTGGTACATTGCACAAAAAGGCACATGGTTCTGCTCCAATTCACAAGGCACAGAATAGCACCCGTCGAGGGTTCGATCTCAAAGATGTTGTCATGGTAATTGCGAAACAGAGGTTCACTCTGGAGTAATAACGGCTATGACCAACTACCTACAAAGACTACAACCTCCAGAATCCTAATGGAAACAAGTTTGTAAATGTAAAAAATGAGTTGGAAAGCACAACAGAATAATTGCTTGTGAATTTAACTGCTGCATAATAACGAATACTTGATTTGTATACTTGAACGAATACTTGATTACATCATGAACAATCATCACAGATCATGAACAAATGTGATTTAAGACTAACAATTATTAACCATTTAAAGGGTTTTCCTTAATGGTTACTTTAAGCTATTTCAAAAGGAACAACTTTGTAGGTACAACATGTAATTTGTTTATTTTTGAGTTGAAAACAAAGTGAAGTCCTTTGGGGAGCTTTGTATCGCTATCTCACATAGAGGCAGACACTGATGTACATATATCCAGTGTATGCATCTTGGAGAATAAGACTGATAAAACCTTATCAGATAGTGCTAGGAGCCCACCATCAGAGCAACGTGAAGACCGGTTTGTATTCCAGGAGCACAGCACAGTAGCTGCTATAAATTTGTCGCTGACTGATGCCAGAGCACTTTAGTTGACCAAACCTGCAGGTCTTTGGATTGTGGGAGGAAACCCATGCAGGCTTGGGGAGAACATGCAGGCTCCACATAGAAAGGCCCTGGTCGACCAGGACATTCGAACCCAGAACTTGTAAGGCAACAGTGCGAACCACTTCACCATTGTGCCACCCAAAAGATATTTCAATATAAACATGCTTCATGTTTCAGGTTGGTTAATCTTTAACGGCACTGAGGCCTAGAGCCAGGTTTAGGAATGACAGTAGCCATATCACAGTGTCTTGCCTCTTGCTACCAACGCTATGGAGAATGATTAGCTGAAACACGCCGCCTCGTGGCCACTGACAGCACTTTTTTTAACCAGTCAACACACGTTAAAACACACTGTAAGAGATTGATAAGATAGAGTTTGATGGAAAAGTGGAGGGCTGACACAGATCGTGAGCCCCCTTCCCATAACCAACCGACTTCTGTATTTAATTGATCCTCAGGGATCCGGCGCCAGTCCTCCAAGTGCCGCGCGCCTTTAATTGGCTTTCGAGCTCAACTCAGGCAAACAATTAAATCACCGAGAGCTCGCGGACAGCCTTTTTTTTTTTTTTAAACACACACACACACACACACACACACACACAGAAAGCAAACTAAAGTGAAGAAGACGGTCCGTGACGCTTTTCCCACTTCAGCAACCTGTATAAATAAATAAATAAATAAATAAATAAATAAGCAAGCAGACGTTTCTGGCGTCCGCCCCTTCCTCGCTCGCGCACGCACTCATTCACTCACTCAGCGTCTGCGCGCGCACACACACGCACGCTCACACACTCTCTGTGGCCAGCGGAGCAGTAAGACAGTCTTTCCCTCTGACTCGGAGAGAATCTTAATATCCAGCGAGTCGTAAAGGCGCGCGCGTGTTGCATAAATAACGCCGAAGACAAGCGCGAGTTAAAATAAATAAATAAATAAAATTTAAAAATCTGTGTCTTGGGCTCCAGTATTATCAACACTGCAGACAGTTTTGTGGGGAAAGAAGAAGAAGAAAAGCAAACTCATCCTGGAGCCGCTGTGGTGTGGATATGACACTGTTTTTGGGACATGATCATTAATGTCAGTAAAAACTTTCCAGAAAGAAATGTCTTGGAATTCGGTGTTGCTTTTTCCCTCTTCTTGAGTGCGTGCCTCGGAGACTCTTCATATTCACGCGCGTTGGAGTCCGCACGAGCCAGGATATTTGAGTTCCTCTTCATTGCTTGCTTTTGGTGTTGAAAGTGGATTTATTTTTATTTATTGTTTTCTCCCCGCGTCGTCTTTATTCTTAGCTGTAACCTACATTTACTAAACTGGAGGCATCGCGCGGAGCTCCCACAACGGAAAAGGTAAGGCTTCTTTTTTTCCCATTTACTTTTTATTATTCAAGTTCCGAAACTGTGTCAAACATGCATGTGCGTACATCTACATGCACATCAGGGCAAAACAAAAAGAAGTCCGAAAACTGTAGGTGCCTTTTCTATAGCTCCCGCGCCCAAAGGTAAAAGAAATAGAGCGGTATTTGTATAATTAGCTTAGCTAAAGCAATCTTAAGCAAACATTTTATTTCTGTTACAGTCAGAAATGTTAATGAAGCTGGTCGCGTTCTGTTCTGTTCTGTTCTGTTCAAGCGCGTGTGGAATGTAACGGAACGAGCAGCGATGCTGTTATCGCGCGCGAGAGAGAGGCGACGAAAGCCGGCTGAGTGACAGCTCGAGAATAGGTGCTCGCGTTGCTGTAATCAGTTATATTCGAAGTTTTCATCGCTGCATTCCATGCACGTGCTGTCTGTAATTTCTTCGCCTTATGTCTCTTCTTCTTCTTCTTCTTTGTTTCAGAAAGCAAGCTTAATTACAAACTAAATATATAGGCTAGTATGATTAGAGATAATAGACAACGCAAGTTTTTTTTTTAATTCCTCCCGTTCGTGCACACGCCAACTTTGGCATCCCTGCTTCCTCACAGGGCGAGTCCGTGCACCAATTTCATAAACAAATAACCCTTTCCTTTCGTCAATCCGGTCACACTGTAATCTTTTAGATAATCCGCTCGTTCCACTATGAACGTCCCGCCCTTAAGCTCTTCGGATAAAAACCCTTGTGGGAATCACTCAACATCGCGAGCTCTATTGTATTTGTCCGCGCGCGCATCTCACTCTTTGTGTGCTTGTGGCTCTTCCGCAGGTGATGAAGCATCGCAGCTGAACATGGAGCTTTTCTGGATTTTATTCTTCTCCGTCCTGCAGCGCTTCACACGAGGGCAGGGGGTTTACGGTAAGAATTTTGCCCAGATCACAGATGAGTTAACTAGTGCGTGCAAACTAGTTAATAGTTTTCAAAATTGGAAAAGTGCGATGAGAATGGGATGCAATATAGACTAGTCGAATTAATTGACTATACTGGATATTAAAAATGCGACGTTTGAATTTTCAGAACAGTCCTGGTTCAGGTTGGGTTCTGGGAGATGTTGAGGGCGCGGAAATTACAGCGCGTGGAGACTTTCTGCATGTAGGCTAGTCATGCAACAGTGTATTACAGAATACATATAATAATAATAATAATAATAATAATAATAATAATAAACTTTGGCTTGGGAATGGTCTCACACCTATTGCGTAATTAGCCAATTAAGCCAACTGACCACCGGGAGAAAGTTTTCAATCAGTGCAGATTGGAGAGAAATCCCGAGCGAACGTTATATTGCTCAGCAAAAGTGTGTTATCTTGTTGCAAAACCAACCAACCAACCAACCAACCAAAAAAAAAAAAAAAGCTATTAATGGAAGAATACGAGAGGTGAGTGTGTGTACGTGTGCATGCTCAAAACATACAGAGAGGTTTTGGACTGGGGGACCCCTACATTTGTGCAAACACTCAAAAAGGGTCCTGAACTGTACCTTTACCTAATCTTGTTGCACCTTTACATTGTATCTTTCAATATCATGGCCCTTTAAAGAAGATTTCAGGTACCGTGACCTTGTACCACTCCAGCAACAAGGAATGACACAGTTTAGTATCTATCTATCTATCTATCTATCTATCTATCTATCTATCTATCTATCTATCTATCTATCTATCTATCTATCTATCTATCTATCTTCTGAGATGGTAGGTGTAAGACACCTGGTTGATCATCATACAGCAGGAGAGGATTTCCAAGCAGGAACTCATTGAGTTTTTGAGACCTGCATTTCTTTATTTCCATGACTTTTTTTCCCCATGAACATGGAATCAGCAAGTGACAGAAATAATAGTCCAGTCTCAAACTTAGTCTATTAACAACTACGTTAATATTTATATGTTTAAACATATTTATATGTTTAAAAATGATAAACAAAATCTAACTGCTGTTTAACTTAAAAGTGGTGAATAAAATAGTCACTTTATGGGGCATTGATAGAATCAGTGCTTAATATAGCAGGAAACTGGAAGAAAAAACAAAAACTGGAAGAATTTTGATCCCTGAGTTATGTCGGAGTGCAAGTGTTCGGGCTTGTACAAATTGTGAACTGTTCAGCAGTCTCAGAGGATTATACAAGATGTGCTCATGTGTTTCCTACACAGGAAGCTCAACTGAATCCATCTCCAAACAGTGTGATTTGCAAGACACCCAAAAACGGATCAAAGAAATGGCTGCATAGCAAATGTATAACAAATCCCAGTGAATTAACGCACATGAAATCCATCACTGTATCAAGACAGCTGAAAAACTGACTTTGCATGCTGGTTTTTAGGATGTAGACTTTAGATCTGAACTTTGGACACTGACAGCAAAGTAGGGTGTGCAGTGCACTGCTTAGCCAAAATTATATATTTGTTCCTTTTATTTCTGGTCAGCAGTGCCATGTTTTTGCATTTGATAGCCGTTGTGTATGATCAAGTTATGAACATGCAAGGAGTGGCTGCCAAATGGTTTTCAGGTCCCCTATCTGGAGAAACTAAAGTATGTCTTATTTCTATTTTTTATCATAAAAAATCCCAAAAAATCCCAAAAGGGATGAGCTTAAAAAAAGGTCGTAATAGATGGAAATGCATTTATATCAGTATTCTTAAAATGTCAAAAGTGGTGTAAGCATTTGACCGTACTCCATGACTATCCATGAAACACTAATGCCATGACGACCCTAATGAAAGCACAATGTTGGTGAGCTGAGATGAAAATTTTATTCTGTGGGGGAGGTTGCATGAAGTATGCAGAAATCTTGTGTTACTGTTCATTCATTAAATTGAAGATTTCTTATGCTTTCTGAACATCAAAGAGGATGGACAGCCATTACAATCTCAGCTCAGCTTAATAAAGTGCTACTAGGCTTGCTTCTTAATTTGCTTCTTAATTAATCAAGTAATTGCCCTCTAATGAGCTGAGTGGGCTTTACTGCTCCCAAATGGATAGGTCATGCATCCATCAGCCTAGGGACAAACTCAAATGTCCTTGTCAGAGAGAGAGAGAGAGAGAGAGAGAGAAGCAGGCTGTATTGAGACTCAGTTATGCTGGAGGGGATACACTCTCAGGAAATAAAGTACATTTATTGTACCTTTACTGCAAGCTGGACTAGTGATTAGTGTGTCCACCTCTCGGCCAGGAGATCGCAAGTTCCACTTGTGGTTGGTTCATACCAAAGACCATCATAAAAATGGTACCTGCTACCATCTGGTGAGGCACGCCACAATACAGGTGCGAATAGGAAGTCAAACTCTTGCAATTACCAGAGGACCAGCCCCCTGTAACTCTAGTTATCTAATAGGCGAGAGGCTGAGGGCTATAGAAACAGAGATCGATGCCGCCTGATGTGTCTTAAGGCTTGGTTAGTACTAGGATGGGAGACTGCCTGGGAAGACCTGGTCCTGGCACAGGAGAGTACAACAGCTTGTCATTGGGGCAGTATCCCAGTACTCTAAGGTACTTATTTCTAACCTTTATATACTGCTTGGAAACATGTATGTACCTTTTGGTCTTAAAAAGATACACATAACACATAGCTACCTTGAGGTTCCCTAGGGGGTACATTAGTGTAGATTATACCTTGAACTCCTCCTGTACCCTTATTTCCAACAGTGTATTTTGCTGGTCGACTTGAATGACTGCAAATGAATGCAAAGTTCTTTTGTCTGATCAACTCTATCCTTCTATTCTAATGAGAGCGATCTCTTCTTGGATGACTCCACCCCATCCACAGGGGATAAATGGCTCACTGAATGGTTTGATGATATAAATCACATGCTGTGGCCTTCACTGGACCAGTCACCAGACCTCACCCCAAATGAACACCAATAGGAGATTTTGGAGAGACGTATTTGACAGCACTCAACACCACCATCATCAAAACACCAATCGATGGAATATCTTTTAGAAGAATGTTATTCATTCCTCCATTACAGGTCTGGAGATGTGTAGATCCATGTCGAGGTGCACTGAAGTTGTTCTGGCTTATGAAGCAAATAGTGCCAACATAATGCAGTTATGATTATGCAGTAAAGATATGGATTTAAAAACCAGGCAATTTTTATTTCAACATTGTTTTTATGAATGACTGAGGCTCAAGAATTCCATTTTTAAAACTATTCAGTATTGAACAGCGCCATGGTTGGTACATTCATTAAAGCTCTAGGGTCTGGGATTTGATTCTGATGCTCTGATGTCGATCTGTTCTCCCTGCCTGTGTGTGCGTTTCCCCTGGTTTCCACCCATCTCACAAAAACTTTAATTGCACCTCCTCATTTCTTTTCCTGGCTTCTTCTTTGGAAAGAAAATGAGGACAGAAGGAACTGAGAAAACATGTATTCACTTAATGAGATGTTCTTGCTCACTGAGCAGTCACTTTAAAGAGACTTTAGTGAGTTTAAAGCAACTTATTGATGACACATTTCACAGGTGTATTAAGTGTTCAGGATTTTAAGAACCTTCTTAAAGCTGGCAAATGTCAACTAATTTCCAGGTCACAGGCTGTAGGATGCAGGAATCAGGAATGCACTGATTGGCAAGACAAATTTGCCCCTTTGGAGATTTGAGAGAGAGAGAGAGAGAGAGAGAGTCTAGGATGGACTGATCTCCTGCTCCTTCTTTGTGCATATTCTTAGTGTGACATCATTGATTTTGAAAATGCTAACGTACCAAGATATACTGATCACCATGATATCATACTGTAAATCTTTTATCCGGCTTAACATGGCCGTCTTTCTATGACTCTCTTGTTCTCTGCTTCTCTTTTATTCCTACTTCATGTGCTCAGGCTCATTGCTTATCATGTTCCCAAAGAAAACTGTCACATGACACTCCAGCTCTCTGTGTTACCTGGTGTTGACTGACCTTTCATGCTTCTCTTTTTTCCTCAGTTTCAGCATGCTCAAAATTTAATATTCCTGTGAAATGTTATCTGGGAGAAAATGAGGTGTGGAGAAGAGAATGCCGGAGGAGTTAATTAAGGAATGGGCACCTACAATTGGAGAGTTTTGTAATCCCTTACTTTTAATGTTCTTTTCAAATTATTTTTATGGGGGATTTTTTTTCCAAGTGCGCACACCTTGTTCGGTTTGTTTAAAGTACAGCAGCCAATATTTGTCCTTATTCTCACAGTTGGATAATAAATCAGTTTATTTATACATATTTTAAAAAGCCTAATGTATTTTTACTTCGTCTTCCACCACAACCCACTTTCCCCCTGTATTTTAGTCTGACTGGTGGCTTCCTTGCACTTTGTGTGTGTGTGTGTGTGTGTGTGTGTGTGTGTGTGTGTGTGTATACACACACATGTATGAGTTAATCAGGATCAGGATTGTGGGTTTCCAACCCAGTCTTAAACAAAATGCTAATAACTGAGGCAAAGAATAAATAGTACCAAATGCTCCATCTGCTAACTCTTAACCATTGGATACAATTCAGTGGTGGCATATTGGCGTGGGAGGTCTTCTTGCTTTACTATCTCACAGCTTGAGGGTCCCTGGTACAATCTTAAGTCCAGGTTACTGTCTACCTAGAGTTCCACATGTTCTCCCTATGTCTTTATGGGTTTCCTCTCGGTACTCTGGGTTCCTGCCACCTCAGGTTAACATGCCAGTAGGTGAATTTGTAACTCTAAATTTTCCCTGGCTGTGTGTGTGTGTGTGTGTGTGTGTGTATGGTGTGGACCTATGTTGGGTGTATTCCAGCCTCACGCTCTGTTTTCCCAGGGTAGGCTCTGGATCCAGAGCCTGTAAAGTGGTGACTGAAAATGAATGAATGATTGAAGTTGTAGCTTATAACCTTGGAGCCTAACTTTAGTTCATTTCACCAGGGTCCATATTTAACCATCAGTTAACCATCTGTGGAGTTTGTATTTCTGTCTTCCTCTAAAACCACACCTCCCATCTGTCTTGCTTCCTTTTCAAGGCAGAACAAAAATCCAAGGGATGTTTTCAAGTCAACTCACCTTTTAAAAGAAGGTTAACAGGAAAAAGGCCACTGCTGAGGTTTCAGCTAGTGATGAGTGGTTACAAGTGCTGACCTTTTCATTGAACTCTGGTTAAAACGGATCCTTTCTTGCAGTTGAGCCCGGCTGGCATTATGGAATGGAACAGCATTTTGTGTGTGTGTGTGTGTGTGTGTGTGTGTGTGTGTGTGTGTGTGTATAAACAGCTCTGTCCAAGAACAGTTGGCATGCTATGACTAATGCATGAGGATGAGAGAGCCACATAAACTATAGAAAGATCTCTTACTCTCTCACTTTCTCACTTTCACTTACTCATTTTTAATTCCCAGCCGTTCATCTCATGTCCTCTTCTCTCGCTTGTTTTCATTTAATTGCTTTCTCCATGCCAAGTTCTCTCCATTATGTTGACCCTCATATCTTATCGTCCTTTTTTCCGTTCTACTTGTGTTGCCTCATTCTCACTCTCATGCTGGTAGAAGGACAGCGTGTGCTCGCTGTGTTCTCTAGCACAGGTGGGATATAATATTTTTGGATCGCTTTATAATTGACCAAAACCATAGGGAAGCACTGTGCTGCTTTCAGCTGTGGACTGACAGAAAGCAGGCTTCCACTACACGGGGCTTCAATTACTCCCAGTAATTTAAAAACAGCCAAAAGTTGATGAGCTGGAACACTCTTACCACTACTGAAGCACTCTTCTGGATTGTTCTGCACAGCTTTGCTCAATAACTCCAGCATAGATTGACAGATTAAAATAGAAACCTGTTCACAATAATCTTGCAGCACATGAGGCCTTGCATATGCAACGTTCTATGCTGAATTTTGACAAGGCATCTATCATACTAGAATTTTGGGTTTCCCACTCACAAACTGGTAGGAAAAAGTACAGAAAACCCATACTTAAGTAAAAGTATCAGTACTGTATCAAAGAAATGAAATTATGTAAGGGATAATGTACAGTGAGCTGGTTATTATTGCACAATAAATCACCCTGGAGAGCTTTGTTTTGCAATAATGAACAACTCGCTATACATTATTCTGTTTATTGCACAACTACTTACTAAAGAAATCAATAATTTGGCAAAATATTGATCTAAAAATGATTATTATTGATTTAAAAATGATATTATTGCTTCCATGAATGACGTGCTCCATAGCAACAGTCTGTTATACAGAAGTAACAGGCCCTAGAATACCCTTACTTGACCAGCCGGAGTAAAAGTAAATTATTTTTGACTGATCAAAAATGAATAATCCAGACATGTTTTTTTTTAATTTATTGTTTCTAATAAGTAGCATTAGCAATGTAAAGAAAAAAAAAACTTTTTACAAAAAGAAATTGCTAATTTGAAAGCTAATTGCGAATTTGAATAAAAACACAAAGGAAATGAAAAACACTAGATAGCAGTCTTAAAGCTGAAAATAAAGACATGAAAATAAAAACAAACACACTTGATTTGCATATCTACCAGGCGAGAGAAAACGTTCACCAATTTTAATGAGTATTTTGCAGATCACAATGAAATCATAAGGAATAAAAATTATGTCTTATTAATTCACTTGAGTAAGAGTACCTGTATTCAACTTCAGTAATAATTGAGTTATAAATCTTCCAAAATCATACAGTAATGAAATCAAAGTCCCTCCTGTGCCAGGACCTGGTCTTTCCAGGCATTCTCCCATCCCAGTACTAACCAGGCGTACCATTTTATGATGGTCTTTAGTATGACCCGTATGTGAGTAGAACTTGTGATCAAGAGGCAGACATGTTAACCACTTAGCCAACTGTCGGTACAGTAATGAAGTACGGTCACTAAGTTCCTTTCCAATGCTGTTCACAGAAGCCTCCACGTAGAGCCCTTTTAGGAAAGCTAAAACCGCAAAGCCCCAATTCAAGAGAGAAAAAGAGAGAGACTGATGAGGGAACAACCATGTATAGGTGTTGTAGTATAACTGATTACAGGAACTAACTTCTTTTGTGGACTTTCCACTACATCAAACCTAATGTCAGTATTTGTGAATAAAAAGTACATTCTTTAAGAACACTTTTTAATAAATAAGAAAAAAATGGCATTCCCAAATTTATATTGTATAAGATGAATAAAATACTTTGAAATAAGTAAGGAATAAAACCCAAAGCATGTATTGATCTGAATTGAAGCCTCAGGCATTGATGCCTTTGATCTTGTATGGTTACTATGGGAACGGGAAAGGTCCAGACAATAGGGGGCTCATATAACTCTCCTACTGTGCTACAATATATACTCATTATGTAAATGTGATTTATTTCAATTAAATTTTTTAAAATTAATTTTTCTATTGACTTGAAACAAAGCAATTCAAAACAAATCCGTCAATATAGACAAGTGTAACTAGCTATTCAGAGAGGGCAAAATAAATGTATAGGCACCTTTTCAAAAGAGGAAGACTTAGTGTTGTATCTAGCAGATGTGGCACTGCAGTGGCTGAGCTACATTACTGGATGATTTAGCACATGCCATACTTAGGAGGCACTATTCCAATGATTAGTCATCATTTTCAGTTCTCTATGAAATTAACCTTTTATGGAGTTTTGTGAGCATTACCAAATGTAAATTGGTTATGCCACGAATGTCAGGACCAGCATAATTGAAACTTTGGTAAGCCTGGAAGATCTTTTAATTTGATTTTGCTTCTGAAAACATTTACACACACAAGCCATCTATGTGAGATTAAATTGTTATAGCTGTCCAAAAGACGAATAATAGATCATGTGGACTTTATTCAGTTCAGTAAAGTTTGTAGGCTGAGAGATGATTGCTATTTGGCAAGTCCAAACATGTGAGGTGAGAGACAACAGATGAGACACTGTGTGTGAGAGGTGTTGCTTTCGAATGAGTGTTTTGATGTGTTTCCGCTGCAAGCAGACACTTATATTCAGCAGGGAAACGCACACAGATGTCTTTGAGCCTTGGGTGTTTTCCAAGCTCCTATGTTGTCTCTCATAGAAGAATGCTGTTTGCAATATTAAGCATTATTGATACCGAGGGAGGAGTGCGTGCAGATTTCAACGGATATGTTGGCGAGGGAAACAGAGGAGATGAGGACGTGATGGGCAGATATGGTGTAAGAGAGAGAAATGTGGAAGGGCAAATGGTGGTTGATTTTTCAAAGAGGATGAATTTGGCAATAGTCAATACATACTTCGAGAAGTATGTATTGTGGTTTAAGAGTGGAAGAAGATCTACACAGGTGGACTACATACTCTGCAGAAGGGGTAACCTGAAGGAGATTGGAGACTGTAAAGTGATGGCAGGGGAGAGTGTAGCTAGACAACATCAAGTGGTCGTGTGCAGGATGAGCTTGAAAGTGAAAAAGAGGAAGCGTGAAATAGTGGAGCTGAAGTAAAAGAGGTTGAACATCAGAAGGAGTTTAGGGAAGAAATGAGACGAGCATTGAGTGGTCATGGAAGTCTGCCGGAAGATTGGAATACTACTGTTGTACTAGTAAGAGAGGCAGCAAGGAAGGTGCTAGGGTGGTCATCAGGAAGAAGGAAGGAAGACAAGGAGACATGGTGGTGGAACAAAGAAGTGCAGGAAATTATAAAAGAGAAGAGGCTAGCAAAGAAGAATTGGGACGAGCAGAGAGACAAGGAAAGCAGGCGGTTATACACAGAGACGAGACAGAAGGCAAAAAGAGCTGTAGCGAAGGCGAAAGCAGATGCATACCAGGAGTTGTACGAAAGACTGGAGACCAAAGAAGGCGAGAAAGACCTGTACAGACTAGCTAGGCAGAGAAACAGGGAAGCGAGGGATGTACAGCAGGTAAGAGTGATGAAAGGTGTAAATGGAAATGTGCTGACAAACAAAGAGAGTGTATTAAGAAGGTGGAAAGAGTACTTTGAGGATTTATTAAATGAGGAGAATCCAAGAGAGAAAAGGTCAGATTAATTGGAGACAGCAAATCAGGAAGTAGAGTTGGTTAGTAAGGATGAGGTGAGGGCAGCCATGAAAAGAATGAAGACTGGGAAAGCAGTCAGACCAGATGGTATCCTGATTGAGGCTTGGAGATGTTTGGGTGAGATGGCTGTGGCGTTCCTAACGAGATTGTTTAATAAGATCCTAAAGAATGAGAAAATGCCAAATGAATGGAGAAAGAGTGTGCTAGTCCCAATATACAAGAATAAGGGAGATGTACAGAGCTGCAGTTATTACAGAGGAATAAAATTAATGAGCCACACCATGAAGCTATGGGAAAGGGTATTGGAGACGAGATTGAGAAGAGAGGTAGCAATCTGTGAACAGCAGTACGGGTTTATGCCAAGGAAGAGCACATTGGATGCAATTTTTGCTCTAAGAATGTTAATGGAGAAGTACAGAGAAGGCCAGAGAAAACTACATTGTGTGTTTGTAGACCTGGAAAAGGCATACGATAGAGTGCTGAGAGATGAGTTATGGTATTGTATGAGAAAGAGTGGAGTGAATGAGAAGTATATTAGAGTGGTGCAAGACATGTATGAGAACAGTGAAACAGCAGTGAGGTATGCAGTTGGAACGACTAAATGGTTCAAGGTGAAGGTGGGACTCCATCAAGGATCTGCTTTGAGTCCTTTTTTGTTTGCCATAGTGATGGATAGCTTGACGGACGAAGTGAGGCAAGAGTCACCATGGAACATGATGTTTGCGGATGATATTTTGATATGTGGTGAAAGTAGAAAGGAGGTTGAGTTGGGTTTGGAGAGATGGGAGGTATGCATTGGAACGAAGAGGAATGAAGGTGAGCAGGAGCAAAACAGAATACATGTGCATCAATGAGAATGGGGATGAGAGTGTAGTCAAGATGCAAGGAGCAGACATAAAGAAAGTTGGTGAATTCAAGTACCTGGGGTCAACTGTGCAGGAAAATGGGGGCTGCGATAGTGAGGTGAGAAAGAGAGTGCAGGCAGGGTGGAGCAGTTGGAGAAGGATTTCGGGAGTCATTTGTGATAGGAAAGTTCCAGCAAAAGTGAAAGGTAAGATGTATAAGAGAGTAGTGAGACCAGCTGTGATGTATGGATTGGAGACCGTACCCTTAACAAAGAGACAGGAAGCAAAGTTGGAGGTGGTGGAGTTGAGGATGTTAAGGTTTGCGATGGGAGTGACAAGGTTGGACATGATAAGGAACGAGTACATTAGAGGGACAGCACATGTAGAGAGCTTGGGAATTAAGCTAAGAGAGATGAGACTGAGATGGTATGGGCACATCCTGAGAAGAGATGCAGAGCATGTGGGAAGGAGAATGTTGAGGATGGAGCTGCCAGACAAACAAAAACGAGGAAGGCCACAGAGGAGATACATGGATGTGGTGAGAGAGGACATGAAAGTGGCAGGTGTGGTAGAGAAGGATGCGGAAGACAGTGAGCAATGGAGACGAAAGATCTGCTGTGGCGACCCCTAATCAGGAGCAGCCAAAAGAAGAAGAAGATTGATACCTTTTATATGCATGATTTTTTGGTATGGGGAGTATACTTGAATGTGTGAGGTAGAGACTTGTCAAAGTAGAAGCCAGCACATGGTTTTATATACCCCCCCAGTCAAAATGACTAAATGAAACAACTTGATCATACTCTTCCCTACTCTGGCTCCATTGGTTCCTCCATTTCTTTTTTGTGTTACAGTCTCACTGCTCAATTCAGGATCAACACAACCTGTTCCAAAGATGTCTGCATTATTAATGCTTTTCTGTCACTTTTTGACTAGAACTGGGGCATGGGTGTAAACCAGACATAGGAAGGCGCTTGCATGTCAGTTCAGATTTAATTTTTATCATTGTTGAGAAAACAGAGTGAGCTTTAACTTGTGAGCTTTGCACAACTTCCCAGTGGTTGCTAACTTGTATCACATGGATAAACATAGGTGTAGCATTCAAATACATGGAGGTACACCTGAGCGCCATGTGCATAAGAGTAGAAGTTAAGATTGTGCTGCTAAATGATTCACTTAAGAGAAGGCGTGGTGGACTGGAAAAACCTTACTTGTGTCACTGACAGCTGAATTCTGGTGATGTTTGCCTATAAGTTACTTTGAAACCTCAACTTTTAAGAAATTAAAAAAAAAAAGTATTGAACCTACATGACGTGGAAATTATTTTAATATATTTTTAAACCTTGTCTAGGTTTTCTTCATGGAATAGTCATAGTGGGTAAGCATCCAGTTTCACAAACATAGCGGTAAGTGCCATCACTCTGCCTTTAGCCTGTGCATGATTTTCTCACACAGTGTATGCCAACAAAGCAGACAAGCCTAATAAGGTGAGTTTGTTATTTGATACCAGCTGTCAAAATGCCTTAGTTGAGTCAGAAGGTAATCTTATAAAGCAATTTTCTCCCTTTCACATTTGGTCATAAACAGACTCTAAAATGTGAGAACTTGCAGTTGAGATAAATGGAAAAGAGAAACTTATTTCAGTTCAGGAAAGCCTGCAATGTTCAGAAATAATATAGTAAAAAATAGCTAAATTTCACCATGTCAAGGGCTTTCCCAGGTTGCCACACACGTACTGTATGTTAGGCATGTAACCATATATCATGCAATGATAAATTGCAATACAAACTTATGACAGTTGAAATCGATAAAAAATAAACGATGAATTGTAATTATCAGGCTGTGAAATCTTTTCATTTTTCCTGACTGTAACTGTGTTCTTTAGACAGCAGAGGGCGGAATAACATACAATGGTGGGAATGCGTGTGACTTCACCCTAGGCCTAAGTAACATAGCCCTGATGTACGGTGGCTCTGAAGGGCAGATCACAACCACAAATGGGAAAACACAATAAATAATCACAAAACACAATGACAAACAGGTAATCACAACAGCAAATCATGAAACACAGCCACAAAGCAGAAAACACAGCAAAATTAACTTCTCCCAGAAATAGGAGGAACATGCTATTGATAAGGATCTTTGCTGATTGGATGAACACACTGTCCGTCTTTTTAACCAGAAGAAAATGCACCACACGTGCCACTTGGTCCCAGGCCTAGCAAACAGTAAACAGGACATGGGAAGAAGGAATACTGACAAAAGAAGTTAAAGAAATTGTGTTCTGCAACCTTCTTCCCACAATTTGGGCAATAAAGCTCAATATCAGAGATATTGACTGTGATTGACTAGAGATTGACTAGATTGATCTATGACTTCTTTGTCAATATTCCTTCTTCCCATTCCCGGACAGTGCATTTGTCCAATCAATGAAGATACTTGTCAGTAGCACGTTCCTATTATTTCCAGGAGAAGTTAATGTCATTGCGTTTTCGGTTTTGCTGTTGTGTTTTGCGATTTGCTGTTGTGATTACCTATTTGTCATTGTATTTTATGATTTGTTGTGCTTTGCCCTTTAGGGCTACCGTATTAATGCCTCAAAAATACAGAAAAAACAACAGATCTATAAAGGAAACAGCTGTTGTGTGATTGACTGTACAAATAGATTAAATGAGAATTCAGAGCTTTCTTTTTACAGACTGCTGAAACTAAAGAAAAGAGAAGCAAATTTAATTAGTACAACTGTTAATTGTACATAACAGTAAAGTAGTTCATAAAAGTTTATTAAGAAAAGTCCTATTTGTTATTAACTTTTTCATTTTTAATAAAGGAATATTTTTGTTAATAGGTTATTATAGTTTACTCCAACATTTACAAAGTAATTATTGTTAGTTATTAAGAAAATGAAACAAAAGGTATTTTTAATTTAACAAAAGAAATATTTTTTCCATATTACAATCGTGTGTGTGTGTAAAGTGGGGAAAATGGAATCATGAACCTAATATCGTGAATCAAATCAAATTGTGAATTGGGTAAATCGTTATATGCCGACTGTATATGATGAGAACTTGAGGAATAAGAATTGATCCTTGAGGGAAATCATTTTGGAAGGTGCAATAGAACAGTATGTAAAAAATATGTTGTAGTGCAAAGAGTAGAAACACACTAACCTGAGTAAAAATACTGTAGTGAGAATTCACTTGAGAAATAAAAATAGTGACCATGAAAATAATAAGTGACTAAGCTGTCTTGTGGAAAGCATCTTGAGTACTTGGTTTACAAACTACTTTTTCATATGTCTACGATTGACACAACAGATTCTTCAAATGTTCTATTTTCTATTGTGTTCATAAGTTAACTAAACAAGTGAGCTATAAAGATACATAATGTTTAGCTGGCTAGCTAACTTGGCCAAATGCATTTTTTGACATTGCTTTATTAATTCATACATGTTTCATATTAATGCATATTTTAGTTGTCAAGCAAATATGCCCCTTATACATTATCCTGAGTGTAAACAAGAGGCTGGAGCAGGTCTTGGATATATTTAACAGATCATGCCATTGTTACTGAACACCGAAGTGGCGTCTTAAGTTTAATACAAAGCTTTCATACTATTAAACATCAAAAGCTCTGGCGAGTCGAGCTTACTCAGTTAGCTAATGGCTTACCTGTACATGTTTCTTGCTGGGTTTTGGCTCAAATAATTTGAAGATAATTGATAAATCTGGTTTGGGATGCTTATGTCTTCACTGTCTGAGACATTGCTGCAAAGTGTTGACTTTCTTTAGGAAACTGCTTTATGTGGATTGGGTCTTGAAATTGAATTAAAATTCTGTTTTTTTCATGGTCCTATGAAGCATTATTCTGTGATCAAAAATAAAAAATTCAATGTAGCAAATTTGAATATTTTATTCATAAAAACTCAAGTAAGATGATTTAATTCTACTCAAACAAATGGTACATTATGGACCATATACTCAAGCACTGTAGTGAGACAACATGAAGTTTTGTTCCTTTCAACTCCTGGATATCAGTAAGAAACTGTCATGGTATTGGCTATTGAAAAGAAGTGCAGCAGGAAACTGGGGCAGCAGTTGTGCACATTCTCACAATGTACTGTCTATAAAGTGAGCCAGGTCAAGACATTTACTACTGTAGCTTGTAGCATGCCTTGCCAAAAATGGCAAAACATGCCTTTGTTGGAGAGATACAGTATCTTGGGATCCACAGGATGCTTTTAAAACAGAAATCTAATTGAGAGTATACAGTGAAGGACAGATTGACATCATGAGAATGTTGTGTCCTGATGATTGAGACCCTTATTTGAAAGAGTCTGATTTTGGTCTTGTATCTTCTTTTTTTTTATGAGGACAGGGCAGTTATGAAACAGGTTTTTGTTGTATATTCTGATGTCTTATATGGCACATATGTATGGAATCAATTTTGTGCCAAAATGTTCATACAATACTTTTGAAATATCAAACAAAAACGATAAATCAAAATAAAAAAAAAAATTAAAAAAGTAAATTTTTTTTTTAGACTGGCAAACAAATTATTCGTGTAATCGTGCAAAATATCAGTCTATTACTCTTCAGAAACCTTTTATTTTTGTTCCGCGTCTTTCTCAGTTTTGTTTGATGTAATTTATTTTGGTTGCGATTCCAGCTTTCTCGTTTGCGCTCCCTGACTTTTTGCTTGCAGTTTTGGCACAAACTTCACGTGTGGGTGGGCTGTCCAGGAATGCATTCCCATTGGGTAACTTGTGTTTGACTGCCGGCTACGCTCAGCGATTCCCCTGGAAGCTGTTGCGGCCATTTCCTACTCGGATTTTGGCGGACTGTTTGAAGAGTGACCGATCCATTGACGGTGAACAAGGATCGAGTGGACTTCAGTGGCGACTATGATATTGAATTAATTCAACAAAGTGTAAGTACGGGACAAATGTGTTGTATGTGTTGCAGTAGTACGCATTATGCAGGTGTGTTTAACGTTAGCAAGACAGCTATTATATTGGGTAGTGGAGCTAAGTCTAACATTTGACTTGCCATGAAACACCTGCATAATGTGTACTACTGCAACACATTTGTCCCGTACTTACACTTTATTGAATTAATTCAATATCATAGTCGCCACTGAAGTCCACTCGATCCTTGTTTACCGTCAATGGATCGGTCACTCGTCAAACAGTCCGCCAAAATCCGAGTAGAAAATGGCCGCAACAGCTTCCAGGGGAATCGCTGAGCATAGCCGTCAGTCAAACACAAGTTACCCAATAGGAATGCATTCCTGGACAGCCCACCCACACGTGAAGTTTGTGCCAAAACTGCAAGCAAAAAGTCAGGGAGCGCAAACAAGAAAGCTGGAATCGCAACCAAAATAAATTACATCAAACAAAACTGAAAAAGACGCGGAACAAAAATAAAAGGTTTCTGAAGAGTAATAGACTGATATTTTGCACGATTACACGAATAATTTGTTTGCCAGTCTAAAAAAAAATAGACTTTTTAAATTTTTTTTTGAATTTTGATTTATCGTTTTTGTTTGATATTTCAAAAGTATTGTATCAACATTTTGGCACAAAATTGATTCCATACATATGATGGTGGAACTTGAATCATTTACTCGATTGAGTCCAATTTTTATTTAATATGCCTGTAATATGAACTTCAAACTATTATACTCCTGGAACTGTCTTTAGATACCAATTTAGTGATAATTTTTATTTAACATTCGTCTTGTGCTATCTTTCTGAGCACATCTTAGTATGAATACTAGGAAACACAAATGTGGCAGATCACAGAATCCAGGGACACATGTCTGCCCGGGGGCATTTTGAGTTATTGACAGATTCAGAAAGTACAGTTTTTAAGCTTTCCAATGATGCCCTCTATGTGGAGATCTGACAATATTTGAAGAATGTGTGGCCTTTTGAAAGTGTATACTTCTTAAAACAGAAAAGGGAGAAAATCGCCCTCAAAGTTTTCCATCTCAGTTTCTCTGGGTGTAGGGCGGGCACATAATGGTGCTCATTTGCATGATATTAAGGAAAGCTCTACCCCCTACGAGCTAGCACGATACTACTTTCATGTAAACAAAGATCACCACGTCAATTTTCCTTCCATGCAAAGTATGCCCAACACAATTATGAAGTACAAAAATAAGTCCTAAAGTATACTTTAACGTTTTGTGGTTGAAAAATTACTCACACCGTAAGAAAGAAAGATAGCACGATGATGACACAACCAACACAATGCTAGTTTCATGTAAAGCCTCGGTCACAACCGGCCGTACGATATGTGCTCCTACGGCCGGTCTACACGCAAAAACCGCAAGAAACGCACGAGAGCGCGCATGAAAAGCACGAGAGCGCGCGTGTGATGTGCTGATTTTCGAGCCGCAGACCGGCCGCAGAGGTTCTTTGTCATGTCAAACAAACTCTATGGGCACTTACGTTTTTTTCAGGTTGCAAGACAAACTTACGTCCAATGCGCGTCTTTCTCCATGAACAACAACAACAAAAAAAAACCGCAGCGATTTGGGAAACGCCAAAAATCACACGGCCAAAAAATTGTACGTCCGGTTGTGACCTAGGCTTAACCAAACCACAACACTCTCCGTTACATGCAAAAATAACCACACAGCCTTAGATTAATAAACTTACCCCATCAGAAAGAGAAATGGCGCCTTGCACACACCAATGCCTCCGATGGAATGTAATCCTAGAACGGTCCGTGTATCATCCGATCATTCAAGTATTCCATTCAATCTGGAAAACGAGGTTGCGTTTTTTTTTTTGCTAGAAATGGTCATCTCCGATGTAAATACCGTGTGTCTGTTTGCTTCGCGGTGTGTTAGCTCCTCTGCGCTCTGTTTAGTAACTCATTCCATAGTGAAATCACATGCCTGTATGCAGTTAAGTAGCCATGCGCTCAGCTCGGATCATACAGCTGATTCGCGGAAAAAAAACAACAAAAGACTTAAATCATCATGTGAATGGCCCATATGGTAATTTACCCACACCCCCCAGCAGGCTCCAGTCCTGACAAAAACAAGACAATTTGCAACAAAAAATGTATGCTTTTCCAACAAAACAATCTATTATCTGAAATACTGATTGCATTCTTCAAGATCTCAACTTGCACATGATGGAAAAAAACAAAAATCACAAATTTCGAAAAAAAATGCTTCTTTTGCGATTATCTCGGATTCGTTTCGGCCGACATGTGTCCCTGGATTCGGTGAGGGGTCACAAATGTATTCTTTGTGGATAACTTTGTGTCAAGTTTTGGAAGGTTAATTTAGTTGACTAGATGTTGTTTGTTCATGAGCATCCCCTGCATTTGATATGTCCATGCTGGTATGGGTCTGGTTATTTTGCTGAGTTGTACGCGATGCTTGTGCAACCTTTGACTTGCAGTGCAGCAAAAAAAAAAAAAAGTTTGAACACACGTTTACTTCAAGACATAAGTAGCGATCTGTCTCATGGCTAACAGCAGAAAAATGACAGTCTGATAGCAGAGTGTACATCCCTGCTGATGCCATGTGTGAAAGATTGTAACGTGGGCTGTAACCTTTTCTGTATTTTCCCTGTGTCATGGAGATTTGTCATCTTTCCTGATGACAAATCCTCAAACCTCAGTCCCATCTCAGGCTAGCATGCAAATAAATAATTTAATCTCATGCCAAAACATTTGGTCAAGTCTTTGTCAATCTCACACCAAATAAGCCTTGAATGCTTACAACTATGCAAACCTATCTCAGCTAACTTGCAATAGGTTCCAGTGCTCACTGTATTTTATGTACAATTATGTGAAGAAAAAGAAGCCTTTGTCACATGTATACTCAAGCACAGCAATATTGAGGTTTTTCACCCACGTGACCAAGTCATGTGAGGCTGCCATTTTGGACGTCACGGCTCGAATCAGTTCGAATGCGAGGAAGGCGAGAAACGAAAAATATAAAAGAAAAAGGAGCGAGATGCAGAAAACACCTTCACTATCCAGCGACGTAGGGCATTTACAGGGCGAGCAGAGGGAGAGGTATTTGCAAAAATTGAGGTTAGCAGGCTTAGAGAACGACGTTTACCTGCTTCCACCAGGATTGTTCACTGACAGCTAAGGTTTGTTCACATTTTCATTTACTTTCGGTCCTCAGGATAAACAAAATGTTATTAAATGTCATTGAAATAACTTCTTAGTCTGTTGAGACATGGCCCGTTATAAGTTTTTCCTTTACTGTATTTACTAGTTTACTGAGCTAGCGCGCTCCGGGGCAGGCTGGCACTAGCTAGTGCGGTCCGGGGCAGACTGGCTAGCGCGCTCCGGGACAGGCTGGCTAGCGCGCTCCGGGGCAGGCTGGCTAGCGCGCTCCGGTGCCGGAGTGCGCTAGCCAGCCTGCCCCGGAGCGCGCTAGCCAGCCTGCCCCGGAGCGCGCTAGCTCAGTAAACTAGTAAATACAGTAAAGGAAAAACTTGAGACTGAAAGGTTTTAACAGTCATCCAAATGACTGAACATAAACATTGCTACAGTAACATACTTGGTACTATTAGCTAGGTACTAGGTACTATTAGATTAGCTAGCTTGACGTTCAAAATGGCGGACACCGGGGCGTCACGTGACCCTGTGACGTCAGGTGAAAAACCTCAATTCTTCCTCTGCAGCCATGAACACATGCATGTAAACACAAGTAAGCAATGAGCACACACATATACCCAGGGCAGTGGGCAGCTATGCTATAGCACCCAGGGAGCAGTTGGGGGTTAGGTGCCTTGCTGGAGGGTGCTTTAGCTATGGTACAGAGGTAGGGGAAAGTGCTGTGCATTCACTCAATTCCCCTCACATTTTTCCTGCTGGTCCTGGCAATTGAACTGGCAACCCTTTGGGCCCAAGGCTGCTTCTCTAACCTTCAGGCTGCCCCCATCATGTGCTTATAGCATGTCAATTATGCACAGTACACATTCAAACACTTGGTAAACAATGTATACGGCCTGAAAATGCAAGCATGGTATTTCACCAAAACCAAAACTTTGGCATTTGTAGTCTCATCTCATCTCATTATCTCTAGCCGCTTTATCCTGTTCTACAGGGTCACAGGCAAGCTGGAGCCTATCCCAGCTGACTACGGGCGAAAGGCGGGATACACCCTGGACAAGTCTCCAGGTCATCACAGGGCTGACACATAGACACAGACAACCATTTACACTCATGGTCAATTTAGAGTCACCAGTTAACCTAACCTGCATGTCTTTGGACTGTGGGGGAAACCGGAGCACCCGGAGGAAACCCACGTGGACACGGGGAAAACATGCAAACTCCGCACAGAAAGGCCCTCGCCGGCCACGGGGCTCGAACCCAGACCTTCTTGCTGTGAGGCGACAGCGCTAACCACTACACCACCGTGCCGCCCTGGCATTTGTAGTGTTCAACTAAAACTATATGATCGTGTCTGTGTAAAACCCTGTTACTAGATGACTCTACCTTGTACATCGACTTGGTTCTTTGGCGTCTGACATTGTCTTTGCTGGTTTTGTATCCTTCAGCTTGGAAACAAATGATTTGCATTCACGATGTTGGTGTAAATGTGAATTACACTCTGAAGCTGTAGGGGGAGCCCTGAAGCAAAATATACCATCCATCCATCCATCCATCCATCCATAACCGCTTATCCTGTGCAGGGTCGCAGGCAAGCTGGAGCCTATCCCAGCTAACTATGGACAAGAGGCGGGGTATACCCTGGACAAGTCACCAGGTCATCACAGGGCTGACACAGAGAGACAAACAAACATTCACACTCACACCTATGGTCAATTTAGAGCCACCAGTTAGCCTAACCTGCATGTCTTTGGGGGAAAACGGAGCATCCAGGGGAAACCCATGCAGACACAGGGAGAACATGCAAACTCCACACAGAAAGGCCCACATCAGCCACTGGCCTCGAACCCAAAACCTTCTTGCTGTGAGGCAACAGTGCTAACCACTACACCACTGTGCTGCCCCAAAATATACCACTTCTCGCATAATGTTGCTTTAATGGAGGCGGCGCATACAAATGTATACTTAGAAGGTAAGCGATGATACATGGTGAGGTTTAGTAGCTATTACGGAGTTATGATGGCCTGAATACCATTTTGAAGTCACTGATAACTCAGATGCCGGCATGGAAGCGTTTCTCCACAAAGACTGAACCTCACCGCCACTTCCACCGGTGCTGACAGATGCTTTTGATGCATATTTCACAGCGTATTGATTCATCACATGTATTCCCTTTGAGAGCTTTGATGAGAGATTACACTCTTTCCATTCATTTCAAATCTGTGAGGCTCATTTTCATGTTTGCCTGTTGAGACTGGGGAATGGAGAGAAAATATGCCTTTTTATGCAGCTTGCCTTCATTCATTCATTCTCCTTAAATCTAGAATCTCTAATGTGTGTGCAAGCTTTATATTAGAAAGGATGCACATGCACAGTATTCCTGAATTCTGTTTGTCAAAAATGTGGAATGAAGTTTGCGCTCAAAATTGGCTGTTTTTTGGAAATAGCTGAGTGTGAATAGCTTGTTGAATTCCTGATTGCCTTCCAAGTACCACAAAAGATCGCAGGTTTCAGTACCCCTTTGATTACACTGATGTTTATGTAATTGGATGCTTTCCTGCCATTTATTGTAAAAGCTGCCTTTTGCTTTTCATGCCCTCCTACATGCTGCTGAGTCAGACAAACTCTCCGTTTACACTCCAGCACTGCATCTTGCATGCATTGGAGTTGGCTAGGCAAATAAAATCCCCCAAGTAATGAATAATGACTAATACCATACACTTATGTGGAAAAAAAAAATCCCTGTAAGAAGTAGGGTGCTCACAAACAGGGCTTGTGGCTGAGGCTGACTCAATTACACTTGGAATAGAATAAATATGAAACCAAAGTGTTGACTTTAATTGGTTATGAGCTTCCAGTTGCATTGAATATTTGTGTACTGTATCTGGTTTCTGGTCTGTGTATGTGACCATGTCATGGTTCTTGGTCCCAGTTAAGCTAGTTTTGGGTATTTCCAAAATGGCTGATCCTGTGGGATTTTCACATCTCTCGAGTTTACACAGAAGTGTCCAAAAAACAGAACCATCCGGTGAGCTGCAGTTCTGTGGACACAAATACCTTGTTGATGAGGGAGGTAAGAGGAGAATTGCCAGCATGGTTTTAGCTGAAAGGATGGCCATAGTAAGTCAAATAACCAGTATTTACAACTGTGGTGAGCAGGTAAGCAATGTGAACATTGCCCCTTGAGGTGGATGGGCTATAGCAGTAAAACACCAAAAGAGGAATCTGTGGGTACAGATTCACTGAAACTGGTCAATTGAAGATTGAAAACATGATGCCTGGTCTACAGCAGGGGTTCTGGAACTTTCTGGAACTCGTGACTGTACAAACAATTCCATGACCCCCTCAGTATAGATTTATTTTGTGAACATAATTTAACTATTCCTCAACTTTTCTTCAACTCAACACTTCAGATTTAAGTCGATATTATTTATAGGCTTGCTTCTTTTTGAGTTAGTGAGGTTTGGATTAAACCCTCACACCAGACTAATATATGTAAGAATTCATTAAAGCACCTTAAAGCATATACACAGAGCCATGGCCTCACTTTCGTTTATAAATGCCTTGAGACCTCAAGAATGGCACATATTGTTAATTTAAGCATTAACAATACCGTAAATCTAGTATAGTAATTTTTGCAATTAAAGTGATTCATATAGGTAGCAGTCTGAGTGAATGACCTTGACATCCATAAAGTCACAGCAGGAAGGCTATCAGTCTCATCGCCATTTCCGCTATACTAAAACACAGAGCTGACTGCAACTCCGATCCTCCATTTTGAGCTAATTTATCGCCATGCCACATAGATGTGTTGCTGGTGGGTGTAGCAACATGACAGAAGGTGGATTTACGTTGCATTCATGGCCCAAGAATGTTAAAACTGCAACGATTTGGACGCGTTTTGTGAGAAGTTCATGGGCACATTGGGCGCCTACGAAGTAGTCTCTCCTCTGCTCTGAACATTTTACTGAAGACTCGTATGAAACCTGTGATCTGTTGAGGAGCGTTGGCTATAAGCCTGTATTGAAAGAGGGTGCAGTACCAACAATTAAAGAAAAAGAAAACAAGAAAAGGAAAGTATTTATTTTATTTTATTTTTTTAAAGTGAGTTCAGTTGCATCAGTTCTCCTGGAGCGTGAGCCGAGGGTTGTTGGTAAAACTCGGGATGGAACAGGACGGGACATATCGCTCGGGCAGTGACCTCCCCACAGTTGTTGCTAAAACCGGTGACATCCCGTTCTATCCCGGGTTTTAGTAATTGCCTGAGCCGAGCAGTAATGGCAGAGTACTCTGTATGGAGAGAATGAGTGTAGCAGCTGTCTGATTTTCTCCACTGGATATTGCTGCCATCTCGCCCTTACGTGGAAGAAGCGAATGAACGGAGAACTGAACAAACAACTGAAAGTCAGATTGTTTCAAAACAATCAGCCACAAGATCGGCCTTCAAGAAGTGAGACCACAGACGGGTAAGCTCCGACTCTAATTTGGATATAAAACAACACGTTGTTTACCTGCATTTAGATTAATACATGTAACTTGTATTGTGTGTTTAAGTTACTGGTATAAGATTATTTAATTTGCTTCAGAATGCGATTGTCTCAGTTCATCTGATTATTTAATTAGCCTTTTATGTTTTATCAGTGAAAATGCATGCAAGTACATGTAAGTTGCATAAGTTATAACACCTATCCTGTTTTAATGAGAGTCAACCCACAATCAATGAAGTTAAATCAGTCTTAGTTGAGCAAGTCGGTAATGGTATTTCTTACTTTCACCATAAATTTTTATTTATATGACTTTGGTCTATAGCTGTAAAAGGCCTCAGCCTTAAAACCGATTACCGCTGTGATGTCACACACTCAGGGCTGGCTGGCTCGAATGCCAACTTTGCGGTCGATTTTAACTCTCAAAGATATATATATATATTTTTTTTTATACAATTATATAATGTATAATTATAATGTTATATAGTTATATAATTATACATTATATAGTATAAATTATATTATATATAATTTATACAATTCCCATTTATGCAGCATACAACAGTCAAGGATGGAGATACTATCCACTCAGAAATTCATTTAAAAATAAAGGGTCTGCATATATCCTTTGAGTAGCGGGCTGTAATTTCCACTAATGTAACCAAAAAAATTATGACCCTCGTGGCAATGCTATGGGACATCCAGACCCCACTTTGGGAAGTTTTTCCACATAAAAGTACAGGTGGTAATATATACAAGAGGTGTTGGAAACATTTTAATCCATTTTCTCAAACCACCTCAGGACATCAGAATCATACTTGGATACGTTAGATAAACCACACTGAACAATCCATGGTGCACACATAGTCTATGACCTCCATTTGCTTCTTACTGATTTATACTTGAGTATCAGGGCCAATGTGCTGTATTATGCAATCAAAACAATGTCTTGCATTGCTAGAAAAGTCATAGGCTAAAAGTTATTACAATTTGAGAAAAATAGGACAGCTATCTTTCTATAAAACTGGAAATAAGGAACAATTCAGCAAATTGCTTATAAAGCGTTATGAGCTGACTAGAAATGTCACTGCATATGGCTAATTCACGATAGAGTACTCCTTGTACTTCAGCTTTCGGTGTGGATTTTATTCATACCGATACACCAGCATAGAACAATTGTACAGGAGAAATCAGTGTGAAAGTCTGAAAAACATGAATGATTGAATAGCTGATTTCCTGTTGTGGTATCCATACTGCTTGGGCATGATGGCAAGTATGGCAGAACATCTGAGAATCACTTGCTTGTTCTGCTTGTCATATTTTGTTTGTTGGAGTGTTATAGGGACAAACATACTATCAAAATGTATTTCTACGTGTGAGTGTGCAGTCTGTTGAATCTAATTGCAACCATTAAGGCATGTAAGAAACTAGAAGGGCACTTGGAGAATGCAGACCTCCATCAAGGACAATAGTTGACTCTTTTAGTAGATTTGCATAAGTCTGGATATATTTCCAAAACTATTAGAATTATGTGCCTATACGTGTATCCCAAAGGATTATTGGTACCCATGAATGTGGATTGTAATATGGAGTCATTGTATTCTGCACTGGCTGTTCTGTCACAGTTGAATTTCACCACCATATCCTGGATTTTAAGATGTATGGCATTATTGAGTGTAGATTTCCGCTAAGGGCAAATGGTTGCAACATTGGTGAAAGTGATAGTAAATAGCAATTTAGCAAAAAAAGAACCTTTACCTTTAAAAGTAAGGTAAGGGGCAGTAAAGCTCAGTTCGGTGGATGGATGCTACAACTATAAACCTCCACCTAAGTGATGGAGAGATTAATATTTGAAGAAAGCAAAAGGCGTGATTGATTCTAAACTCTTATCTGGAGGACGTTATGAAAGTACAATAATGACTAGCTGTGCATGGTAATTTCTGGACCTCATGTTTAATGATTATGTGACAAAACATAGGCTTTGCTACTACAGAGTAAGACAGTGATTACAAACGTACTAATAAGGTAACAGAAAACTTGAACCAGTGGAACAAGGGAAAAGAAAGTCTGGAAATGTAGGTGTATCCACAAATAAATACAGACACTTGCTATTCTGTACATTGCAAAATATAAAGAAAATATGAGTGTCCAAATTGGGATACTTTGTTTTAAAAACTTAATTTCTAGCACGTAGATGTTGGAGTTTGCACTGTAATTTTGTGGATGGATTAGGGTGACCAGATTTCCCTAGTCTGAAACCGGGACACTTTTGCGCGCGACCATGCTCATGCACGCATACCTTTTTTTTACGTAAACATGACACTCAGAGAGGTGCTCTTATCATTTTGTTGAAGCTCACATTTATCAACATCTCACATGAAATAAAATAAACAGGCATTTTATTATCTAGTAGCATAATGGTATACAGATCAGTTAAATTATGGTTAGACAACAGATTTTGTAATGGCTGAGAATAGGCCAGGCTATGTCCATAGGCCAAATTTAAACTGATTTATTTCACTTGTTTGTGAGAACACCAAGAAGAATGCATATGCACATGTAGGCTATATCTCTAAAATTGTATGCACTATAGCATGAACTTAAAAAGTAGATATGTGACCTCAACATAGCCTAGGTCAGAATCAACCTTACTAACCATTCCCCACAACTGAATGAATAAAGCAAGAAGATGTGTACAAAAGTGAACACTTTAATGGAAGGTGCAACAAGCTGTTCAACACAGCAATATGGCCAAACTGTCAGAATGGTATGTTAAACAGAAACAAAAAAGAGACAAGTGATTTGAGAATATATACTACGGAAGCCACGAGAGGCCCTTCATATAATCCTTTTTTTAATTCACCTTGTTATCCCGAGATAACGACGTAATTAATTCAGGATCTCGAGAAAACAATTCGAGATCTCGAGAAAACAAAACCGTTATTCCGAGATCTCGAGAAAACAGCTGAGAAATGGTTCATTCAGGTGCGCCAAGAGACTTGTGATATGCTGACTTTGGGGCTATTTCTCATTCTGTATAGACGCAACTTTGGTCATTAGAATGTCTGGAATAATCGATCACCTAATAAGGCAATATTTTGATCAGGGGTTGACACAGGGAGAGATTGCATTAAGTCTTTTAAGAAGGGATAATTTCAAAATTAGTCCGTGGCACCTCCACAGAAGACTGGCCCGGGTTCGTCTCTACCGACGGAGATACAGTGATCCAGCTGAGATCATGAAATAATTGTTTTGTTTTCTCGAGATCCTGAATTAATTATGTCGTTATCTCGGGATAACAAGGTGAATAAAAAAAGATTATATGAAGGGCCTCTCGCGGCTTCCGTAAATATACACTCAAACAAAACAGCAATAAAGGAGGAGAGGGGTGACAGCCCGAGGAAAGCCCCCACAGGAGCGCACAGCATTTGCAACATAGGCTACCCAACTCAGTACAAGAACAAAACACTTACAGTGTGTGCAGTAGGCTTCGTGCGCATTGTTCTGCACCTCTCGGAGGAAGGGGTAGGTGCCCTGTAAATCTTTGGAAAAGGTACATTTTCTTTTCGGCATAATTGCTGCGGCATTACTGCTGCTAGCTGCTAGACAAAGAACATTCGTGCCAGTTAATGTTTATTTTATTGTTGCATGGCAACACGTTCTGTTGTCTGGAATAATGTGGCTAAATAAACACCCATGCCACAGGGCCAGGGGGCGGTAACCAGGAAAGTTTGCGATTCCTGTCAATTCATCAAAATAGTAAATGCAGACATTTCTCCGCTAATGATTCCCACGCTGCTCAGTTGCAAATGTCGTGAGTGGCGAAAACCGGGACATATCCGTGTCCTGACAGACTTTTGTCAGGACTTGGGACACACAACCCCAAATCGGGACTGTCCCGGTAAAACCGGGACGTCTGGTCACCCTAGGATGGATCCAAAATACTGTAATGTCATGCTCAACTGGAAAGTTTATGTAGGTTTAAGTCGGTCATTTTGTTATAGTGTACGGTATATAGTGGAATAGCTTAACCAAAGCTGTATTGCAGAAAATTGTTTCTTTCTTTACTAGTTGAGGATGGTGGATTTTTATGTGATAATCTAGCATAGTAGCAGATGATAGCATGTAAAATCAAGCTGTCCTGATTTTCATTGTTTTAGAAAGAGGGAAAGGTGAAAATTTGAAATGATTTTTTTTTGTGCAAGTTGAGTCGTGTCAGCAATAAATGTCAGGCTGAAAAAATGTCAACTATAATGGAGATCAGATTTAAAAAGGGGGGCATTTCACTCTGTGTAATCACCTGACACAACTGTTCCTGGAAGTCTGCATGAATCGATATTTGAGGCTAGAAACATGAAATGTTGTGTATAACATTATGGTCCTGTTGGTTTTTATCTCATCTCATCTCATTATCTCTAGCCGCTTTATCCTGTTCTACAGGGTCACAAGCAAGCTGGAGCCTATCCCAGCTGACTACAGGCGGAAGGTGGGGTACACCCTGGACAAGTCGCCAGGTCATCACAGGGCCGACACATAGACACAGACAACCATTCACACTCACATTCATACTTACGGTCAATTTAGAGTCACCAGTTAACCTAACCTGCATGTCTTTGGACTGTGGGGGAAACCGGAGCACCCGGAGGAAACCCACGCGGAGAACATGCAAACTCCGCACAGAAAGGCCCTCGCCAGCCACGGGGCTCGAACCCGGACCTTCTTGCTGTGAGGCAACAGCGCTAACCACTACACCACCGTACCGCCCTTGGTTTTTATCATAAGGTGTATTTTGGGTGGTGGGAGAAATGTACCGTAAATTGTGCTCTGCTCAACAACTGGAATGCTCACTCTGCCTGGCATGAAGCTCTCAACTTAGCAGTAGGCTCAGTGCGAGGGTAAAAGCCCATTTAACTTCCAGAGCTTAGTATTACTTGGTTCACATCTGTGATTTATCAAACAGGGATATTGGACAAGCTGTGGAAAATTCCTGAACTTGCAGATTGTATCTTTCATTTTTTTTTTTTTTTGCTGCCCTTTGTCTCTGTGTGTGGGAAAGTGCACTGTGCAGGTGTTTCTGCTTTATGTCTGAAGGGTGTTTATTCTCTCTCTTGCTTTTTTCCACCCTTTGCTCTCACTTTTTCCTCTTTTCTCTCCAAGAATGAAGTCAATACAAACACCTTCCTCACAGTCATGTATCACTAAGGATTGCCTATTGATTAGGCTTTGTTTATTGTAATTTATGCTTGATGAATATATATGGTGTCAGCCCTGTGATGAGCTGGCGACTTGTCCAGGGTGTACCTCGTCTTTCGCCCGTAGTCAGCTGGGATAGGCTCCAGCTTGCCTGCGACCCTGTAGAACAGGATAAAGCGGCTAGAGATAATGAGATGAGATGAGAATATATATGGGTCTGTCTCAGAAACTGGGTACTGCGGTGGTACCCCACTAAATATACTCACAGTCAATAAACTATATGGTTTTGAATGGTGATGTTGGTTTTAATTTGAAATAAAATGATGAAAGAAATAATACAGATAAAACTAAATCTTTGATGTGAATATTCTATTCAGAATTTGGCAAAAATTCTGCAAATTTGTGGAAAAATGGCAGGTTGATCTGGGACATGATAAATGGTTGACGACATCGCATTCCCTTCAAAAGGTTGTCGTCCACTGAAAAGTCTACAGTTATCACTAATTGTATTTTAAGTTGTAACTTTATACACCTAAGGATTGGTGTGCTCACAGAATAATCATAACCGTAATAAAACATCACGCAAAATATTTGATCACCATCATAACTCCATTTTCTGCATACCCAAAACCAATATGATCATGTGTTTTGATCTAAATGGAAAGCCTCAGGGTCAAGGTCACTACCTCACCAAAAGTAGTAACTTAAAATCACTACGCCATATAAAAATTTAGTTATAAATCTGTGATTTTGTTTTTTAAAATGAAAGCTGAAAGTAGGCATAGAATATGTTTCTTACAGAATATGTTACAATAGTAGCTGGTCTTGTATGAATTTCTGAGCTATAAAATGAGTTGTGGTCTGTTTTTTACCATAGCATGTTATTTGTGTGCGAGCAAAAGACACACATTAACAATTTGCATGTCTCATCTCATCTCATTATCTCTAGCCACTTTATCCTTCTACAGGGTCGCAGGCAAGCTGGAGCCTATCCCAGCTGACTACGGGCGAAAGGCGGGGTACACCCTGGACAAGTCGCCAGGTCATCACAGGGCTGACACATACATTTTGGGTATTTGATATGGTGAAATAGGGCTGTTTGCAGACAACCATTCACACTCACATTCACACCTACGGTCAATTTAGAGTCACCAGTTAACCTAACCTGCATGTCTTTGGACTGTGGGGGAAACCGGAGCACCCGGAGGAAACCCACGCGGACACAGGGAGAACATGCAAACTCCGCACAGAAAGGCCCTCGCCGGCCATGGGGCTCGAACCCAGGACCTTCTTGCTGTGAGGCGACAGCGCTAACCACTACACCACCGTGCCGCCCCAATTTGCATGTGTAGAATGGAATTTTCCACTCCAACAGTTAGAAGTTGATCGTGCTTCCATTTGCAGTCTTTCTGTTATGCGGGTGATCTGTTCGGACATTATCACTGAAAAGGTGAGTTTTGACAGTTTTATTTTGTTTTAGTCTTGCAGTATAAGGCAATAGAATGTTTCTTTTTCATCTTACTTTCATATTTCATAGTGTTTGCGTATTTTTGGCCAATATTTTGCAACCATGGTCAATTTAGATCGAACTTTTGATAGAATCTACGGCCAGTCATTTTGCCACGATGATGGATTTGAACATTTGGTCATAATGGGCCACATTATCAGCTTAGTTCTAGGCATTTCATATTGAATAACTTTATTTGACATTAATATTTGATGACCATCGGGCCTAGCTGTGAAGAACTGATATTATTTATGAGGAATTAGAGAATTTAAAATTTTTCACACTTTCATAATATGGAAACGGCCACATGTAATCATTTATTACGATAGTGAGCTTTTAAACCATAAAATGGGAACAAGAATTATTTTATTACAATAAGGTGGCCGACCATTTCATTTCCTTTCAGAAGCGATAATAACGGACAGAGCTGAGAAAAGTTGATGTGATTTGTGAGAAATAACGGAATTAATGATTTTATCTCACATTCGTAACGAAGTGGTCAGCTGTTTGAGATCGTGCTTCCTTATTACGAGAGTGAACTTGTAACCATAAAGAGTGAATGAGAATAATTTTTTTTAAAATATGTCGCTAACTGTTTCAGTTCCTCACAGAAATGATAATAATCACACAGTTAGCTGAGAAGAATTGATATTAATTGTGAGCAACTGTGGAATTAATGATTTTATCTTACGTTCGTAACACGGAAGTGGTCGGCTGTCTGTGCCTCCTTGTATTTAAAGCCCCTCTTTCACAGATTATAGGCGAAATTGATTGAAATTTCATATCAAGGAAAAATCACATTTATTCTATATCTCAGTAGTTTTTTGTATGTAATTGATCAGGATGAGAAAATGGATCATTTTGACGGTATGCATTATTGAAAGGGTCATTTTTAACAGTATCACTGATACTGCTTATATTTCACTGTCATTTTGCAAACAGCCCTATTTCACCATATCAAATACCCAAAATGTATCATATTATTCATATTAGGGGTCGACCGATAATCGGCCTGGCCGATATATCGGGCCGATATTCTGCATTTTTAGGGTTATCGGTATCGGCCATAATTTCCACCGATATGCCGATAACATGCCTTTTTGCAGCCATTTCGTTCCTAACGCGACTGTCACTGCACGTCCTTTCCTGCACTCTCCTCTCTGAGTTCAAGAACACTGTCCCGTCCACCACAACATCTGATTTGTTGTGAACTGTTTCAAGGCGGCCATACGGGCACTCGGGATACAGCCAATCAACACGCGTAGCTAACCGCTGTGAACTGTTTCAAGGCGCCCGTACGGGCACTCGGGCAGAAGCAGATCCCACTTCAAGGTAAGGACACGCTGCTTTTGCCGCAATAAGTCACAAACACACAAGTTGCAAAAGCACAACATTATTATATGTTTACATTCTTCATCTACTACTCGTTAAAATTGTCCATTTGCATCTGTGTAGCCAGGCAAACTTAGCTTACGGAAGGAAGCACGTGAATTAGCCTACAACCAACTAGTCTCGCTGAAACTACATGTAATGTTGTCCATAGTAAGCAGTCCCCAGCGTAACGTAGGCTGCAGTCATTTTTAAATCCCCGTCTGGAAACATTGTGAATGTGTCAGTAGTTCTACTCGAACAGTAGAATTACAGCCATACAGAGAGGTGGTCAAGGGAAGATGAAATAAAACATAGTGTTTGTGTTCTGTAGGCTAGCGCAAGCCTAGCCTACAGAAGGCTATTTGTTATGGTGATGAGTAAACTTCATGACGCGACTCGTGCTCAAAAAGCGCATTGCACTTGTATATGTTAGGTAACTTTATAACGCGCTATTTGAACATTTAAACAAGCCAGGTGTGATATGGTGCTAGTAGGCTGTGTAATACTGTAGGGAGTTTGTCAGGACGCTTGTTGTGGGCTCAGTAATGAATTGTGTCGTGGATGCACACTTGCTTGGATAAACGGTAATGAACGAAATACATCAATTAAACTCTTGACTTAAATGTTCTTATGCTACTTCACATTGCGCTGTAATGTACTCCACTAGTATTTATAATTCTTGCGCAAATGATTCTCCTCGCTAGCGCTTCTGATTCGGAAAGCGATATACTCTTAAAGGAGCAGAGCCGTAGATGGTTACTTGTTAAGTTGTTACATAATAGGGAGTGATAGCCTACTTTATGTTTGATTTTACTTTTTAAAAAATGCTGCAGGCAGCTCCCTACACTTAATTTGTTATTTAAAAACTACTTGAAGTTGGTAAGTCTTACTTAGTTCTTAGTGTAAAAGAATCCAGAGTGTATTTTCATTTATTTTCCACTGAAAATGGTGAGCTGTAATATAGTAGGGAGTGATTTATTTTTTTATTGGTGAATATTTATTTTATTATTATTTTATTTCTCATTTTATTCTAACTAATGTTTGACTTTATTGTACAAATGCTGCTGGCATCTCCCTGCACAAAATTTCATGTTCAATTTTACAATTAAACATACATTTCATGGATATGAAGGTCTGTGTCAGTGTGTGCCATGTTTAATTTCATGTGAATTATAATGTTTACATTTATCGGTTGCACATATCGGTTATCGGTATCCCAATTCCATAATAATCGGTATCGGTATCGGCCCTGAAAAAAACATATCGGTCGATCCCTAATTCATATTTAAGTGAATAATAAATTCAGTCATCATAACTTGGCATTTTTAACCCAAGCAACCAAAAAGAGGAAATTTATTCAATATTTTCACTCATCTGTGAAGGAGGGGCTTTAATTCTTCATGATGTAGTTCATATGTGAATAAATTTTACAAAAACATTTGAATTGTAATCAAAATACAATTTAACTTTAAGTTGTAAGAAAGATTACATTTTAATGCATTGTGTAAATCTGCAACTTGTTCAGATGTGATATAAGTAATGATATCTTCAGTGTAAAAAGAAACTAGTAAAGAAAAAAACGTGTTTCCATGTTACGTTAGTGATGAAAAAAGCAAATAATTGAATAAATCAATGGGATATTGTGTGACAGTTTCAAACTTTTGTCTGTATATTACTATTATCTCATCTCATTATGCTAATTGATAATTTAGTACAAAATAAGGGGTGTATCTACATGACATCCTGCAGGCACAACAAAGTAAAGTTTAATAAAATGTACGATAACTGATTAACATTCGAAACTAAGGAGTAAAATTTAAAAATAATGATAAATCAAATCAAATCAAATCAAGTTTATTTGTACAGCGCTTTTAACAATAAACATTGTCGCAAAGCAGCTTTACAGAATTTGAACGACTTAAAACATGAGCTAATTTTATCCCTAATCTATCCCCAATGAGCAAGCCTGTGGCGACGGTGGCAAGGAAAAACTCCCTCAGACGACATGAGGAAGAAACCTCGAGAGGAACCAGACTCAAAAGGGAACCCATCCTCATTTGGGCAACAACAGACAGCCTGACTATAATATTAACAGTTTTAACAGGTATAACCCTCAACTGTCCTCATGGGGCCGTCCTTCACAGGAGTGGGGCGATAAAACTCCGACCAGACACAGGGCACCAGGATGGATCAAGCAGGTCCGAGGGGCAGAAGAGGCCAGCATCTCAATCCCAGGATCAACATGTAACTCAGAGGGACAGATGGGGGGGGGGGGGGGGAGAGAGAGAGAGAGAGAGAGAGAGAGAGAGAGAAAGAAAACACGTTGTTAGGTATGCCCTAAAAATGACAAGTATTAAATCTGTGTGGTAGGCTCGCAGAGACGAGAGTCTTTACATCAGGCATGACGCACAATGGCATGTTAATATGGTAAAAAATATATCATGACCTGCTCTGGCTGGATGCTTGATTGGGTGATGGGAGCACACTCCTCAGCAATGATGAGATGCAGATGGGACCCTTAGGCCTGGCCAAGACAATTCAGTTACATTTCACCGGGTCTGGGACATGCGACAGAATGTCTGACGGCCGATTCCCTGCAGGCTACGATAGCCAGTCGAGGTCCCCACCGTCTCCACCAAAAGATTTCCTGTTGACTCCATGTAACTCAGAGGGACAGATTTGGGGTGGGGGGGGGGGGAGAGAGAGAAAGAAAACACAGGTGGTTAGGTATGCCCAATGTCACCTGAATAAGTAGGAACAGTATACATATTGCACCGAGTACAAGCAGGGACTCCGGCAACTAACTATGACAGCATAACTAAAAGGAGAGAGCCAGAAGGTAACACAGGCATGAGGGAGCCCCGGGACATAAAGCAGCCAGCCACTGCACCGTCAACAAACTCGAGTGAGCAAGCGAGTGGGGACTGACAGCATCCATACATCCCAGTTTACCAAAACACTCTATGTCTGAGGACCCTCCAGATCTACTCCTTTACCTCATAAACACCATTAACAAAAGGCTTGACTAAACAGATATGTTTTCAGCCTAGACTTAAATGCTGAGACTGTGTCTGATTCCCGAACATTACTTGGAAGGCTGTTCCATAACAGTGGGGCTTTGTAAGAAAAGGCTCTGCCCCCTGATGTAGCCTTCACTATACGAGGTACCAGCAGATAGCCTGCACCTTTTGATCTAAGTAGGCGTGGCGGGTCATAGAGGAGCAGAAGTTCACTCAGGTACTGTGGTGCGAGACCATTTAGTGCTTTAAAGGTCAATAGTAGTATTTTATAATCAATACGAAATTTGATTGGGAGCCAATGCAGTGTGGATAAGACAGGCGTGATGTGGTCATATTTTCTAGTTCTAGTAAGGACTCTTGCTGCGGCATTTTGAACTAACTGGAGCTTGTTTATGCACTTATTGGAACATCCAGACAGTAAGGCATTACAATAATCCAACCTGGAGGTAACGAAAGCATGGACTATTTTTTCTGCATCATGCAATGACATTAAATTTCTTATCTTTGCAATATTTCTGAGATGAAAGAAAGCTATCCGGGTGATGTTATCAATGTGAGTTTCGAATGAAAGACTGGGGTCAATAATCACTCCGAGGTCTTTTACTGCTGCACGTGAAGAAACAGAAAGGCCATCCAGAGTTACTGTGTAATCAGAAAACTTACTTCTAGCTGTATGTGGTCCTAGCACAAGTACTTCAGTCTTGTCAGAGTTAAGCAGAAGGAAATTTATAAGCATCCAGTGTCTAATGTCCTTAACACATTCCTCAATTTTATTAAGCTGGTGTCTCTCATCAGGTTTTGCAGAGACATACAACTGTGTGTCATCAGCATAACAGTGGAAACTAATACAATGTTTACGAATAATATCGCCCAGAGGTAACATATATAGAGAAAAAAGCAGTGGACCCAAGACAGAACCTTGTGGAACACCAAACTTTACCTCGGTACGTCTAGAAATATCACCATTTATATCGACATACTGATAACGATCAGTTAGATAAGACCTGAGCCAGGAGAGGGCCATTCCCTTAACTCCCACAACATTTTCTAGTCTATCCAGAAGAATGGAATGATCAATGGTATCAAATGCTGCACTAAGGTCAAGCAACACAAGTAGCGAGACACAGCCCTGATCAGACGCCAACAGTAGGTCGTTTACTACTTTAACCAGTGCTATCTCTGTGCTATGATGAGGTCTAAATCCTGACTGATACATTTCATGGATGTTATTCCTATGTAAATATGAGCATAACTGCTGTGCCACAGCTTTTTCAAGGATCTTGGAGATAAAGGGGAGGTTTGATATTGGCCGATAATTGGACAGCTGACAGGGATCAAGGTCAGGTTTTTTAATCAGGGGTTTGATAACTGCTAGTTTAAAGGATTTGGGTACATAGCCAATCATAAGAGAAGAATTTATTATTTAATTTATTTAATATTTATTTATTTAATTTAATATGTTTTTGTTTTTCTGTCCAATAATTGCATTTAAAGAAACAAATATACTGTATGTACAGAAAAAGATATTCCTTGGTTATTAAAGAGGGTTTTTAAATACATACATGTTTCCATGTTATGCAAGTGAACTTCAGAACATCGTTAAAATTTTCCACAGTGGAGGCCAGATAAAGCAAGATGCTATCTTTATTCATATTAAACATGACAAAAGAAACATTGAGTGTTAAGTAAATGCAAAAAAAAAAAAGTAAAATTAGAAAATTTATTTTTTGACCATAATGTCCCAAGTGAGAGACCAATAGATATAGTGTGTGCGTGCGTGTGTTAGACGGAGTGCCCGTCACTACAGTTGAGTATGTGCTCTGACTGCCATACCAATGAGCCTGGTTCTTTAGTGTTGTGGTCAGGGTGCAGGTTTGGTATTCTGTAGACCTGGGTTCAAGGCAGGATAAGGTTCTCTTGCTTTGCTACAGTGTGCATGCACCCTTTCAAGGCTTAAAGTGGTCATGAAATTCAAATCGGTGTTTAAAACCTTTAATCTGGTCTGGGTCATAGTGAATCCTGGGAACACTTGGTGCAAAACAGGACACCAGTCTGTTGCAGGGCATTATTCACTCACACATATACACACACACACACACATATTCTCACACCTAGGGGTAATTTAGAGTCACCAATCCATCTACCAGTGGGTGGAAACCGAAGTACCTGGAGAAAACCTACGTAGACACAGAGATCATATGAAACTCTGCAGAGACAGTAACCCAAGCTCAGGATCAAAACAGGGACAACGCTACCCGTGATGCCACCATGCCGCCCCAACTTCAGGTCCTGTTTCAGATACTTCACTGTTATCTCCAGAATTGATCTAAACAAGGCATCAAATGGCTGCTAATCTTATCTGGCAGAAATTTGTCATGACATGGGCAAGCAGTCTTTTAGAGAGGTTTGGAAGCTGAATTTAGTGTGCACCATATGAGCACAATTGTTTCTTTTCATGAATTAGAACTAATAAACATCTGTGCAACCTGGACACAATAATAAATGAACAATGTAAAGCAAACTCATGATGACCTACAGTGTAGTGCGCCTTCTATCCACAGATATTTTGGCTGAAATGTTCTGTACATGACCTTACTCCAAAAACAAATGGTTCATTGTTCTATGATATGATATACATGATATGATATGATCTCCTTGTCTGCTAAGTTGGTAGGTGTATGCAAAGGTGGTGGTGAGAAATCCATTGTCTTAGTTGTACATCCTTATTGAGCTAACTCGCTAGATTAGATCCAGTAAAGCTGCTGTCAGGCTTGTTTATATTTTATGGTCGTGGTGTATCTTGAGCCCAGCTTTTGTGGAAATCGGTTAACTGCTTTGACAGACTCCATATTAATTTCTTAGTAATTACTAATTCAACAATCATATTGCATTAGAATCCAAGTCACCCTGCAATGGATGTGAACATGGGGTGTTCTCTACTGTTATGTTTTATTCACCTGTATTATGGATCAGTTCCTCATCAAGTGATAGTTGTTAATCTCTATTGGTTATACTCTTTTTCCTCTCTGAACTACTCGCTATGCTTTAGCTGTGTTTAAACTGGTTAACACTCAGGCCTGCCATCTGGGACACACACACTGCTAATTAAGTCAGAGAGACAGCAGTGAGCAAGCAGAGTGCTCAGCTGATCACCTGTGCATGATAAGAAGGACGAGACACCAAGCTTGTGGAAAAGCATGTTTATGAATCCAGACACATTTTAGTGTGTGTTGTAAAGCTTGGGTTACATTTACATTCCATAAAGTGGAAGTTCTGAAAGTCTCTTTTGGCATTTTTTGAGTGATAACTTGTTCTAACATACTACAATATTCAACTGCAGAGCAACTGCAAAATGTAGTAAAGATTGGCAAATCTGGTTATATCATATCATATATAATCAGATTTTATTCTGTCCACATTCACTGGATATGAGCAATTGTGTGCTCTGATTGGCTACTCTACTACTAGGTCAGGGGTCTTCAACGTTTTTCAGGCCAGGGACCCCCAAACAGATGGAGAACTGGGCCAGGGACCCCCTACTATATATACATAGAATTGTGTTTTACATTAAATTGAGCTTAGTGTCATGTATAAACATTGCTACTCTGTTATGGTACATTCAATACAAGGAAAAATACACAGGTTAATACTGTATTTTCATGTTTTTTATTTTAAAGATGGGCTAGATAGGCCCTACAGGGTGGATGTGCTACTGCCATTTTTAAACACAACTTGCATATAACACAGGCCTATTAAGATCGTTCACTGATTCAACCAAAAAACAAGTGCAAGGGAGAGAGTGGCTGTGCTTCTGCCATTTACACATACATCTTGCACAAATACAGAGCTATTCAAATAATTAACAATTAACACAAATCAAGTTAAACTTTGATCATAACACATCAAGTTAAACTGTGAACATACATGAAAAGGGGACAGTGAACCCCCAAGCCATCTGTGAATTCCCACATTAGTGAGATGTCTGACCCTGATGAGTTGCACATAACATATCTATCCTGGGGTAGATGGAGGTTGTCAGGCAGAGGGTCAGATCAGCCTCAGGCTGCAGCCTTGACCTGTATTTGTTCTTCAGGTAAGTGAGAGAAGAAAATCCACTTTCGCAAAGATATGTAGTAGGCTCATCATAGCTTTTGCTGCCAATTGTGGAAAGTCTTTCTGACAAGAGATCCAGAACTGACTGAGTGATTTTGTGTCGTATATATGTGTTTGTATGTACTGTCAGTGGATAGTTCGATAAGCTGATCCTCCTCTGTCACTGTCAGCTGTGCGCCATTTGCCGCGTTAACAGTAAATGGGCACAGTATCCATGTCTTGTTTCTTCGCCAGGAGTCGGCCTCAGAGAAGTAGCGCCTGAACTGCCCCTCGAGCGCCTCCAAATGCGCAAGAATTGCGTGCGTTACGGGGGGTGAGAGCACAGCAGAATTGCCCAGCTCATCAATTGATGGAAACATGGATCAGGGAGCACAGATTTCTTATAATATTTGGCCATTTTACACAAAGTCCTCATCTGTACTCACTCACAGGAATTTTATTACGTTTCCTGTCCAATGCGCTCCCTCCATCGTTTGATTTTTTTGATAAAGCCTTCCATTTTGTCATAGAGGTGAATTGCAACTGTATTGCGGCCTTGCATCGAGCTGTTCAGTTTGTTCAATTCAGCAAAAATGTCAACCAGGTAGGCAAGCTTGGTGAGCCAAACGTTGTCATTGAAAAGTGCAGCCAGGTCTGTTCACTTTTGCATAAGTAAAAACTCCCGAATGGATTTGTGCAATTCCAACACACGTGACAACACTGTTCCACGCGAAAGCCATCTCACTTCAGAATGGTATAGGAGCGCAGTGTGTTCTTCTCCCTCAGCAGTGCAGAGGTTTGAGAAGAGGCGCGTTTGCAAAGCGCTCTTCTTCACTAAGTTGACCACTTTCACCACAGCATCCACGACTTCTGCCAACTCCGCGCTCATGTCTTTGGCAACAAGTGACTCCCTATGTAACATACAGTGGGTCCAGATTACTTGCGGAGATACATCTCGAACCAGTGCGATAAGTCCGCTTTTTAAACTGGCCATGGCTCTTGCACCGTCCGTACACAGCGCAATACATTTTGACCATGGGATGTCATTTTCTCTGAAGAAATTGTCGATTACTTTGAAAATTTCGGAACTGGTTGTGCGTTGAGGAAGGCACTTGCAAAACAAAAATTCCTCTTTCATTTCCTGATTATCTACAAAGCATACGAACGCCAGGAGCTGGGCGTCATTGGCCACATCTGTAGATTCATCCAACTGCAGTGCAAATGCATCTACCATCCTGAGTTTCTCAAGCAGTTGCGCCCTTAGTCTGTTGCCATCTCATCTATCCGACGAGCTATGGTTGTATCAGAGATGGGGATAGTTTTCATTTTATTTATGTCAATATCGCTGCCATACATTGTTTGACACATGTCGGTTACTACAGGCATTATTAAGTCCTCTCCAACTGTGTATGGCTGTTTCTTCTGGGCAATCCTCAGGGCCATTTGATAAGAGCATTTCAAAGCTAGCTCACCAACTTTGGCTGATTTTCTTATCAGTGTCTGTTGACCTCGGAGGGATTTAAGATTAGCTTGGAAGTATTCAATGGGTTTGTCTTTTAAGTGGCTGTGTGTTGTCTCCAAATGACGCTGCAGCTTCGATGGCTTCATAGATTGGTTTGAAAGAACAGTGGAGCAAATGACACACATTGGAAATTCAATGCCATCTCTCTCCTTGAAGGTAAAGCCAAACTTCATATAATCATCTGAGTATTTTCGGGTCTTCTCTCGTTTGCACTTACCCTTAGCTCCGACATCAGCAACAACTTCTTCCTCGCCACTTTCAGTCGCGTTTTCGTTCTTTTCAGAGGTGGATGGCATTGCTACTGTGCTTGCTGATTTGTTTGGTTGAATTACAAAACGATCCATTTTTCAGTAAGAACAAATATGTGGGTTTAACCCGGTTACAGTGGGTAGGCTAAGTTAGCTAACGGAGGCCAGGGGACAGGGCAGGAATATTTTTGTTGATATGAGTGATCCGGTGCGATTTCGCGACCCCCCTGCAGTACCTCCGCGACCCCCCTAGGGGTCGCGACCCCCTGTTGAAGACCTCTGTACTAGGTTATCAGCTCATACCGTGAGTAGAGAAAAACAAAATGGCGGAGCATGTTGCTGAACCAACCAAGGACGAAACAAAAACTCTACTCAAAAACAACCCCCCCCCAAAAAAGGGATAAAAGTATTTGATGGTAAGAACATATCTTTTTTTATTGTTCAATGATTATTATTATTGCATGTTTCACAAATTGCTACTGTCATTTCACTGGTTTGTTTACATTCTAAGCAGAAATTATTTTGTCAGACGTTTTGTATAAAGCTTTTATTTATCAAATTTGCAAAAAATAAAAATGCTCTGTTTCTCAAAATCCAGTGAATATGGATAGAATAAAATAATTATTCCACTCAGTCTCATTGTACATGGCTTATAGCTGACTTGGCACTACGTGCCTCGTTGACTGTCAGCTCATGTGCAACTTGATTTCATGGAATACTACTCTACTCAGCATCCTTTCGTCTTTGAGAGATGATGGTGTAGCATCCTGATTTTCTCTTGGCAAAACTTATCTGCACCTGTGCAAGTGGCTATATAGACCAACTTGTGAGTGACGGTCTCTGTTGCAATTATTGCATATGAACATAGACGCCTGTTGAGGCAGCTGTTGTTTCCTCTTTCTCCTCTTTTCAGCAAGGCCTTCTCTGCTTTCTGCACACCCAGTCTGACAGCAAGGCTCCAGACAGAGCGGTCTTCTGCAAGGCTTTCCCATGCATTGATGTTGATACTGCATAGTTTCATGTCCTTCTTGCAGACATCTTTGTAGTGCAGTCATGGGCATCCAACTGGTTGTGAGCCTTCTGCCAACTCAGAAGGTCTTTGGGAATTCGGCCTGGATCCATTCTCTTGACGTGGCCAAGCCAGCAAAGACGCCTCTCACTGAGAAGGGCGAACATGCTTGCCATGTTGGCACATTCCAGAACCTCTGTGTTTGATACTTTATCTTGCCATTGGATGCACAGAATGCGCTGCAGACACCTCAGGTGGAAGCTGTTGAGTTTTTTCTCGTGGCTCGCGTAGGTGGTCCATGCCTCGCTGCTGTATAGTAGTGTGCTGAGCACGCAAGCCTTATAGATGTGCAGTTTGGTCTTTTCAGTGAGGCTGGGGTTGTTCCAGACACTCTTGTTCAGTCTGGCCATAACTGCAGCAGCCTTGGCAAGCCTACAGTTTATTTCTGCATCAATGGAGAGTGAGCTGGAAATGGTGGACCCAAGGTAGGTGAAACTCCCCACAACCTCCAGGTTGCACCTATTTATGGCAATGTTTGCAGGGTGGTCTGTGCCCTGTACCATGATGTTAGTCTTCTTCAGACTGATGGACAGCCCAAACTCCTTGCAAGCATGGGAGAGATGACTGACAAGCTGCTGCAATCTGTCTTCAGTGTGTGATGTCAAGGCTGCGTTATCAGCAAAGAGTAACTTGCAGATGAGTACCACAGTGACTTTGGTCTTGGCGCAAAGCCAGGCAATGTTGAACAGCTTGCCATCAGCCCTGGTGTAAATGTAGACTCCTTCACTGCAGTTCTTGAAGGCGTACTGGAGGAACATGGAAAAGAAGATGTCGAAGATTGTCAGTGCAAGGACGCAGCCTTGCTTTACTCCACTGCTGACTGGGAAGGCCTCAATGTTGCACCATTGTAGCAGACTGTGCTGTGCATGTTGTCATGAAATGAAGTGACCACTACTAGCAGTCAAAGGGGACAGCCAATCTTCTGCAGTAGCCTTAAGAGTCTGCTCTGGTTGACAAGGTCAAACACTTTTGTCAGATCTATGAAGGCTATGTAGAGGGGCGTCTGTTGTTCATGACACTTCTCCTGCAGCTGATGTAGTGAGAAAATCATGTTTACTGTTGACTGGCCAGCTCGAAAGCCACACTGAGACTCTGAGTAGACACAAGAGGCAAGAGTCTGCAGGCGAGCCAGGGTGATATAGGCAAAAACCTTCCCAATGATACTCAGGAGGGAGATGCCCCAGTAATTGTTGCAGTCACAGTGGTCTCCTTTGTTCTTATACAAAGTGATGATGGTAGCATCCCACATGTCCTGAGGGATATATCCCTGTTCCCAGCAGAGGCAGAGGAGTTTGAGCAGGGGCTAGAGTAGTACAGGTTTTCTGCTCTTCAGGATTTCTGATGGGATGCCATGATCCCTGGGGGCCTTTCCACAAGCAAGGCTTTTCTGAATTCATCCATGGTCGGTGAGGTATCCAGCTCCTCCATGACAGGTAGGTCTGGGATGGCATCCAGGGCAATGTCCATGACAACATTATGGGTTGTATACAGCTCAAGGTAATGCTCAACCCAATGCTGCAGCTGCTTCCCCTGATCTGTGATAATTTCACCTGAGTTGGACTTCAGGGATGCGGTCTTGTACATCTTCCTTGTGTCCCTGGGATTAGCAGCTGTCTGTATACTACTGCAGAGGTTCAGCCAGTAGATGTTGGCACAGTGATGGGCAGTCCTGAGGCGATTCTCCTGGCAGTCCTGAGGACTTCTAGTGTGGTGGGGTAAGGTGCAGTCTTGTAGGTCAGGAGGGCTTTCCACTTAGCCTCAGTCACAGACTCTATTTCTTGCCAATGGGCTTCATACCAGTCAGTATTTTTCCACTCCTTTTTCCCTTAGGCAGCCATGGCTGAGTTGTAAACAGCATCATGGAGGCGGGACCACTTGGAGTTGATGGTATCACCTGGTGTCTTCATGGCAAGAGCCTCTTCCAGTTTGCTGATGTAATGCTGCATCTTTTCTGAATCACTTACACAGCAGGTGTTAATGCATGGACAGCCCTTTCTCTTAGAGTGGTGCAGGTTCTTTGGTATTAGCTGCACCTTGCTGGCCACAACGGAGTGTTCTGTATCACAGTCTGCACTGTGATAACTTCTAGTGAGGAGGACATTTGCAAGATCTGCTTGCCTGGTGATGACTAAGTCTAGCTGGTGCCAATCTAGACTAAGTCATAGACTTGCCTGGTGATGACTAAGTCTAGCTGGTGGATCTCCTCACGCTTGAAGAAGGTGTTGGTCATGCAAAGGCCATGGAAGCAGCACAACTCCAGCAGTTGTTGACCGTTGTCATTGATCTTACCCCTACCATGAATACCAAGACAGGTGGGCCAGGCTTCATGATCAGCCCCCACTGAGCGTTGAAGTCACCAAGAAGATACAGGCCTTCAGTGCTGGGGATCTGGGATATCACTTCATCCAGGGCCTGGTAGAACTGGTCTTTATCCTCTGTGGTGGCATAGAGGGTTTGGGCATATATGCTGATGATGTTGGCTGGGCCTAAGGATGTGGACAGCCAGAGGGTGAGGATCCTCTCAGTGCCTGTTGATGGAGGCTTGATGAAGGCAGCAAATGAATTCTTCACAGCAAAGCTGACACCATCCTGTCAAGGTTCATCAGAGGACTTCCCTTGCCAATAGAAGGTGTAAGTTGCTTCCCTGATAGTGCCTCTGTCAGCCAGTTGAGTCTCCTGGAGGCAGGCCACATCAACCTTTAGTCGGGAAAGTTCTCTATCAGTGACGGCAGTCTTGTGTACATCATCAATCTGCTGCAGGTCATCAGTGAGGCCGGGACACAAGGTCCTAATGTTTCAACTTGCAAAATGAAGGGCTGAAGTCTTCTTTCTTCTTGCTGTCTTGCCAGGTGTGGAAATTTTGGCCTGCTTGTCGAGGTTGCTCTCTAGCTGCACGCAGCCAAGTGAAGCAGGCAGGCCATGGCGGGACAGCATCTTACTGGCTGGGGGCTGCCCAGCTTGAGGCGGGCAGTAGCTGTCCAATGAGATGCGAAGATCTCTCCCACCATCAGAAGTGGTCCCTGGCACTCATTTCCTATGCCAATCGGATGAGTTTAAAACCGGTAACTACCACTTCCCCTGTTGTGTCAGCACCTTGCAATGATGCTGGAGTGTCCTCTCCAGTGGAGCTACGAGGCCTGGGCAGAATGATATGGAGGATCAGCTGTTGCCTGTGCAGCAGACCCCCCCTCTCCACACACCTGATGGATCCAAGGGAATGACAGGAGCTGATACAGCTTGGCACCAGTGCCATCACAGGAGTTGTTGGGAAGATGCTGAGACTAGTGTCAAGCTGCCTTAGGGACTCCACCTCTGGATTTTCTTTTTTTTCTTTCTTTTTTTTTTAGTGCAAACAGACAATAGCAGCATAGGAAGGAGTACCAGGTCCCATGAACACAAGGGTGCTCACCAGTCAAAATGCTAGTTTGCTACCAAGCTGCCTATACCCAAACCCCTACCCCACCCCACCCCACCCCACCCCACCCCACCCAATGTGTCCCACAACTCCTAAGAGTGGCCTATACAGAGAAATAAAATGAACCCAAGACAGAGTAATTAGGTAATTAAATAAGATACAGTAAATAAACACATAAATAAATAAACATAAGTACATAAATTAATAGTGATAAATAAATAAATAAATAAATAAATAAAGAGAGGGGGGAACTAACCATCCTCTGGGTGGATAATAGTCCTATTTAGGTATTCAACAAAGGGCCTCCAGGTCTTGTTGAATGATTTATTTGATTTTGCAAGAGAGAATCAAATTTTTTCAAGTTTAATATGGTTCAGAACCTCCTTGAACCAGCTGTTGTGTGTGTGTGGGGAGGGGGTGTACATGTTTCCAATGGAATTAAATAAGGCGCCTTGCCAGTAAGGTTGTAAAGGACAAGACCTGTTGCTTAGATGCAGAGAAGTTAAGGGTTCCAGGTGGTGGAATCCCAAATAAGACCTGTGAGTGGATTAGGGTTAAAAATTGTATTTAATTTTATTCCCAGTGTATTAAAATTTTGTCTCCAAAAGTCTGATAGTTGTGGGCAGGACCAGAATATATGGGTGTGGTTAGCGGGTGATTCTTTGCATCTGTTGCAGGTGTCATCGGTATTTGGGTAAATTTTTGCCAGTCAGGCAATAGTGTAGTGTACTCTAAAGAGGACCTTGCATTGCATTGCACAAATCAAGGCTGTCTGGATGAGAGCAAGACATCAGTCCCATTGGTCCTCAGGGATTGGTATGCCAATTTTCTGTTCCCAAGTCTGTCTCAGACTGGCTGTTAGGTCAGGGTTAAGGGAATTAGTGGAGCTGTACAACACTGAGATGGAGCATTTCTGAGATGGATCTTAAGCAAACAAAGAATCAATTGGAGATCTGGGTGGGTGATTAGGAAAGTGGGGCAATTTAGTCTTAATAAAATGTCTAATCTGGAGAAAGTGGAAGAAATGTGAGTTGGGCAGATCCAGCCTGGCTGAGAGCTCTGAGAAATCAGTGAAGGTTCCATCTTTATCTGTCCATCTTTATAATGTCTTTGACATTTAACTAGGCCCTTGTTATGCCAGATACAAAAGGTGGGGTCAGAGTGGGAAGGGGGGAGCAAGTGGTTCCTGAAAACTGGGGCCAAAGTTGAGGACTTGTTGAATCCAAAATGTTTGCAGAATTGCAGCCAGATTTTAAGTGAGTTTAATACCACTGGGTTGTGGGAAGTATGGATATATCAACCCCAGCAGTTCTTCTGCTAATGCGGGAGGGGCGCTGCAGCCCCTCTCGCTTCAGCAAGATGGGGGTGTCCAGGATAAAGTCTCTCAGTGATAATGAAAGAAAATAAGATAACAGGGTCACAATAAAACAGTCAGTAGGCTTGCCCAGTGTACACTGTTCAAGTAGACCATAATAGTTTCCTCTGGAATAAAGAACTAGTCTGAACAAAGGCCAAAAGTCCACTGACTGTTTTACAATTGTTCAAGAACCATGTCCATGCTAACACAGTTAGCTGAAAAACTAAGCACCATCACCATTTAAGATTAGCTCAATAAAGTCAATAGAGGGCCGCATGGATGGCGGCAGCAACCCAGGGAGCTTTAACGTAGGTCATGAGCCCGAATTAACTAGGCATCATTTGCTAACAGTAACAGTCTTACCAGATGAATGGTTCAGGATGTCTCCCACGGTGGTCCGCATTAGCAGCTAGTCAGGCCAGTCTAGCCAAGACCAGGTTCAGGTTAAGGTGTCCTCACTACGTGAGGGCAGAGACTTCGTAAAGGTGGTGGCTTCCTTGACGGAAGAGAATAATTTTTTCTTGCCATATTTATTGGTGATCTGGAGCCTTGCTCTGTACAGGAGAGCTGGATGCAAGCCCTGGTTGTAGAGTGTGGCCATAACATCCTGGTAGGCCACTCGCTGTTCCTGGACTTCAGGGCAGAAATCCTTGTAGATGCGAACCGGGTCGTTGTGATATCTCAGGTTGTTCCTCCATTTGTGAGTTTCCTGGATCACTAGCTCCTTTACCTGGTGTTGATGGAAGCATACAATCACCGGTCTGGATCTAGCTCTTGGCGGTGGTTTGGCGGTTAGCATGCAGTGTGCATGATCAAGCTCTGGGGGGGATTGCAGCACCTGGTCACTGAATATCTCCATGAGGACATTAGAGAAGAAGGCTGTGGGTCTGGTGCCCTCGATAGATTCTGGTAAGCCAACAATTCTGCCATTATTTCACTGGCTGCATCCCTCCAAATAGATGTTTTTAGCCTTGAGCTTAGCACATGCTTCTGTTAGCTTAGCGTACGCTATCTCAAGGGCCTGGAAGTGGCCTTAATTTGAGTTGTCATTGGCCTCCAGACTTGCAATTTGGGCAGAAATCCTTGTAGATGCGAACTGGGTTGTCGTGATCTCAGTTTGTTCCTCCATTTGCGAGCTTCCTGGATCACTAGCTCCTTTACCTGGTGTTGATGGAAGCATGCAATCACCAGTCTGGATCTAGCTCTTGGTGGTGGTTTGGTGGTTAGCGTGCGGTGTGCATGATCAAGCTCCGGGGGGGATTGTAGCACCTGGTCGCCAAATATCTCCACAAGGACATTAGAGAAGAAGGCTGTGGGTCTGGCGCCCTCGATAGATTCTGGGAAGCCAACAATTCTGACATTATTTTGCCAGCTGCATTCCTCCAAATCGATGTTTTTAGCCTTGAGCTTAGCACATGCTTCTGTTAGCTTAGCATACGTTATCTTGAGGACTTGGAAGCAGTCTTCATTTGAGTTGGCATTGGCCTCCAGACTTGCAGTTTGCTCACCGAAGTTGGTCACGGTGGTCTGTACAGCATCAATTTGGCTTCAAGTGAGGTGAAAGCTGATTTGAGTTCAGAGGAAAGAGCTGCAGAAATGGACTTGCAGTGCTCCTTGAGTAGGCTGGTCAGAGCAGGCATAGCCTGCATAGCCTCTGAGGGGTCATCTTTTTTTAGCGTCTTCCTTCTTAGTTTGTCTAAAGTTGTATGACATGACGCAGCCTAGCGACAGCGTTTGCTTTTATTGAACAGAAGGGGGGGTAAATTTTAGGTTGTAAAAGGTTTTTAACAAAAAGTAGCAGGAGTGTGCAGTGCGTGTGTCTATTCCCTTCCTTGCATCACCGGAAGTCCTGTCTCTGGATTTTCTGTCAGGGTTTACTCCCTTAGCCTTTCCCATAAGTGGGTATGGCCGCAAGGCAGCAGAGGTTTGAAATCAGAGTTTTCCTTCTCCTAGATGGGTTGCTATCCAAGGCTAACGAGCCCCATCTGCCCGAAGCAGCTGGTTTTAAGGTGCCAGTGGACCGCCTTCACCCCTTCTCCTGTCAGTAAAAACAATTCCGCCAGGTTCAGATTCTAAACCACACGATAAGGCTAGGAGATGGACTTAGTTGTCAGAGGCTAATTGAAACACACACCATTGGGAGCATTTTATAGGAAATGGGAGCTTATCCCCACTACCACCCCCAGCTATACCAACCTTTGGAACAACTTGATTTCGTTGAATAACTGATTTATTGTCACCAGATATCATGACTGATGTAAGATTGTGTCGTGATTAAACCACTATATTGCATAAGCATGACACCATCTTTAATATTTTTTTAAAATGAAATGTGTTTGGAGCTAACAGCAAAACATGACCAGTATCCCTTTTGTACTGGATCAGATTTTTTTTCCTTTTCTTAAACATTATTCTAACTGCACAAGCACTATCAGCTCAACATGCCAGATAGCCTCTAATGGTGATGATACACGGGGCAACTTTTTGGGCAATGTTGCCGAGCAATTGTGTTTTGACTCTTTTCTTTTTTGGGGGCAACATTGTTTCTTTCTGAATGGTTTTGATAATCTCTGGCAACTTTTTGAGATAAGCCAATCAGAATGCGAGTATCGAGTCATGTGACCTCCGGTGAGGTTCGGATCAGAAATTTCAAACAAATATGGCGGCCGCTCAGTGTCAGTGGAGTGAAGAGATGGAGAGACTCCTCATCTGTTTTTACGCCGGTAAGTTGTTATTTTAATATTCTATATGGAGGAATTTACCTCACCAAAGCTCTAAAAAACAACAGACAGCTTGATTAAATGGTCACAGCAAAAATTAAGACATCGATTTTTTTTAGCTAACTGTAAACTGCCGTTGCTAACTGTTGTTGCCCATTGTTAGTTGCCCTGAAAAGTTGCCCTGTGTCTCACCTAGTTGCCCGTTGCCAGCAACATTGCTCGGCAACATTGCCCAAAAAGTTGCCCCGTGTATCATCACCATAACTTCTAACCAGACTAATGAAAATATAGTAACAACAAATTAATACCAATCTCTAAGCACATGACAAATATTTTAATATATTCATATTTAATATGCTTCATGGTGGAGGTTTCCTTTAAATCACATTTCTAGGTTTCTTCGGGAAAATCTTTGCTATTTAACACATATTTCCTTTTTATATATCAGTCATATCATAGTCCTGATAGGAAACTGATATATAGGTTGTGCACACTTCATAGGGTACTTTGAAGTGGAGGCGCAGGGACAAAAAATGAAAAAATGAATGAAAAAGTAAGAATTAAGTATCCCTGGCCAGAGGTGACCTCTTTTTCCCAGTCATCAGCATGGTTTTTTAACCCTTCTGCCCCAGGTTCAGGGCCTTTGGGTTGTAGACAGTACCCATCGTAAGCTCCAAGTAATTACAGTTCTGCTCCACAGAGCCTTTCCTTACCTCCCTCCGATTTTAATAATGCACTTTACATCTGATCAGGGGACTTGTTCTCTCATTCTAGCACTCCTCTTTATTGCTTTTCCATCTCTCACAGACTCTCACTATCTCCCTTTTGTCTTTTTTCTGTCTCTCTCCACCTCCCACTTCTGACTTCTTAATTAGTCTCGCGTCCTGCTCTAGGCCTTGGCCCACTTTCTTCACAGACTCTTGGAAACTTTTTTGAGGCTGTGTAAACACACACACACACACACACACACACACACACACAAAGCAGTTTTGTTAGTTCGATCTCATTGTTGCTGATTGTTGAAGACAAATGACTGTCTATAACAAAAGCAAGCCATGTCTTTTATAAAGTCTTTTATTACATTGGCTTTACATTGAATGATTTTCAGCCAAAAATTGTGCCTCATTAAAAAATTCTTTGCTCATGTGTTGAGATTGGCGGTCTCAGAATGCATAAAGCGACATTGTCATGTCAGATTTAGTGCCATCACAAGGAAATTTTGGCATTGTCAAACATTTTTGATTAAAATCTTTAAAAGAGAGTGAATGCTGCTACAACGCTAGTCTAGAATCCACCAGTAGAAGGCTGCTATAGGATTACACAAAACTCTACAAATGTGCAACAAACATAAAATTGCAAGAATACACTTGACTTCATTGCAGGCGGAAGTAACATAGTTCTAATGCGGTGAAAACGCACAAAACAGATCTAAAATGGGAAAGAGCTGCTGTGTGATTGTACACATCTTTACAAGAAATCAGAACTGTCTTTTTACAGAATGTTGAAAGCTAAAGAAAAGTTAAAGTGAAGGAAGTACAAATGTTCATAAATTAAATTAAAAATTAAGAAAAGGACTATTTGTTGAAATCTTTTTTCATTTTTAATAAAATGAATATTTTAGTCAAATATTTAAATTCCATGTGAGGGTTTTGCTAGGATTCAAACCCAGGTCGTTGGTGTGATAATCCAGCAAACCCCCACTAGGCCACCAGGTGGATGACTCAAGGGCAGAGGCGTGAGGCAAAAGTAGAGTATCAAAAAAAAAAAAAAGTTTATTTACACCATTTACAATCCAATGGAAAAAACAAAAATAAAATCCAAAAGCTCAGAAGATAAACCAAAATAAAAATATCCAAAAGGTAAAATGTCCAAAAACAAAAGGAAAGGCAAAATGCTGAACGCTCAGAAGATCAAAAAGGTACAAAGTCCAAAGAAAGCAAAAACACAAGGGCATAGGCAAGATACATGGGACAGAGGAAACTAGCACTAGACAGCATAGCATAAAGACTCCGTGACAAGGGAACAAACAGAGGGGTATTTATACACAAACTAATTAAGGAACAGGGCGGGGCAGGAAACAGGCAATCAAGACAAACACAAAACACAGTGGTGGCCTCTAGAGGCCAAAACAAACATGACAAGATAAACATAACAGCGGCCTCTAGAGGCCAAAACAGTCCCAGTCCTAACAGGACCCCCCCCCCCCCCCCAGGAGCGTCTCCTGACGTTCCCAGGGCGATCCAGATGGGCCGAATGGAAGTCCCGACAAAGTCCTTTATCTAAAATGTCCTGGGCGGGGACCCAACAGCGTTCCTCAGGGCCATAGCCCTCCCAGTCTACCAGATATTGAAGCCCGCCGTGGACCCGGCGGGAGTCAAGCAGGCGATGCACAGTGAACACAGTCTGACCCTGGAAGATGCGGGGGGATGGGGGATTCCTAGGGGCAGGGGCATATGTGGACATCAGTACGGGCTGCAACAGGGAAACATGGAATGTGGGGTTGATCCTCAGAGTCTGGGGCAACTGGAGCCGGTAGGCGACAGGGTTCACCCTGTGCACCACCTTGAAGGGGCCAATGTAGCGAGGAGCAAGCTTGTGGTTCTCCACCCGCAGCATAAGGTCCTTGGTGGACAGCCAAACCCGCTGCCCAGGGTGGAAAGCATGGGCAGGTCTTCTATGGCGGTTGGCCTGAGTCTGGTTGGTTCTGGAGGTCTGGATGAGGGTCCTCCTGACCTTGCTCCAGGTCTTGTGACACCGTCTCACATATTGGTTGACCGAGGGCACCCCCGTGTCCTCCTCCTGGTCTGGGAACAGAGGTGGCTGGAACCCAAATTGGCACTGGAATGGCGACAGCTTGGTGGCCGATGACTGCAGGGTGTTGTGGGCGTACTCTGCCTATGGCAGCCAGGTGCTCCACGATGTCGGGTTATCCATAGCCAGGCCTCGCAGGGTGGTTTCCAGGTCCTGGTTGAGCCTCTCCGTCTGGCCATTGGACTGTGGGTGGAACCCAGAGGAGAGGCTGGCAGTGGCTCCGATGAGCTTGCAAAACCCGTGACACACTCGGGAGGAGAACTGGGGCCCCTGGTCAGAGACGATATCCTGTGTGAGACCAAAGACTCGGAAGACATGATTGAACATTAGTTTAGCTGTTTCAAGGGCAGAAGGGAGCTTGCACAGTGGTATAAAGCGGCAGGCCTTGGAGAATCTGTCAACTGTGACCAAAATGACAGTGTTACCTTGTGACTCAGGGAGACCCGTGATGAAGTCGACTGCCACGATTGCATTACAACCTAAAATCCAATGGGTCCAGTAAGTCATGTGATGTAGAATTATCATAGAATGCTTCATCTAGTGTCATTAATATTTTTGTAGATGAGTAGAACAAATCTAGCTTTTCAGAAATGATCTGAACATTTCAAGGAATAAAAAGAACTTTATTTATCACATGTACATTTAAGTACAGTGAAATTCCTCTCTGCATTTAACCCATCTGAAGCAGTGAACACACACACACATGAGCAATGAGCACACACACATACCCAGAGCAGTGGGCAGCCATACCATAGTGACCAGGGAGCAGTTGGGGGTTAGGTGCTGTGCCCAAGGGCACCTCAACCCAAACTAAGGCCATGGCTGCCCCATGTTAACTTAACCGCATGTCTTTGAACTGTGGGGGAAACCAGAGCACACGCAGGAAACCCACACAGACACAGGGAGAACATGCAAACTCCACACAGAAAGGCTGTGTGTCAGCTGCTAGGCTCGAACCCAGAACCTTCTTGCTGTGAGGCGATAGTGCTAACCACTACATCACCATGCCGTCCCAAAATAATCTGTGTTTTTGGGTTAATTTCATTTCATGTCATTAATTTTGATGATTTATCTATTGCAGTCTCATTTCGTTGTCAGGTTTTGGTTACGAACAAAATGGTTGAAATGTTGAAAGAATGTTAAACCATCAGGATTCGTTTTTTGTAGGATGTTTAGCAAAAGCTTCAGTTAGGACTTGAGGGTTTGGATAGAAGTGCCTGCTTTGCCAGTTAAACACAAAGTTATGGAGTGGCACTGGAATCACCGATTTACTTTTTTAATGGGTGGGACCATGTCTTTAAAAAGAAAAGAAAGTCTGCTGAAAAGTCAAGAGACTTAACTGATTGTGAGCATGAGCCAAACATTGTCTAGCCTTTTACATCCAATGAGGTAACATCTGAGATTCAGAGGGTATGTCAACAAATTAGTTTGGCACATATTAGTATTTGGTTGCTCTGTTGATTTTACTCCGATAATCAACTGTCTCACTTGCGTCCTGACCACCAACTAATGGTGTTATAATTAGTAAATTGTGAATTGTTATAATTAGTGTCTGTTCATGATGGGTGTGATTTCATTTTATTTTATTTATTTATTTATTTATTTATTTTATTTTTTTTTGTGGAGATGTAGGATGCTTACAGGGGTGGAAACATCTACAGCTTAGCCAGAACATTCATGTGTGCTTGAAGCAAAAGCAGTGATCAGACAAAGTGCAAATAATATTTATGACATGAAAAAGCGAATTCACTGAAAGGGAAGGGATATGCAAAGTGAAAGACACATTTCCTTCTTGCAGTGACTACAGGAAGGCAGGATAATACATGAGCTGCACAAAGATATGAATTTAGCTTTCAGTGGTAAATATATTCATGAGTAAGCGAAGTGAATGAGTGATATATATTTCAACATGAAAAGATAAACTTCATATCTTCGCACAACCATATTATATAGACACCAGTGTTGTAATCGAGTCACTAAACCTTGAGTCCAAGTCCAGTCTCGAGTCCCTAGTGTTCAAGTCTGAGTCAAGTCCAAGTCATTAAAAAAATTTCGAGTCGAGTCTGAGTCAAGTCCACTATTGATCCGAGTCGAATCCAAGAACATGATTCCAATCACACCATTTGATGGTGGCTGTTTTAGCACCATTAACATTAGTTTGTTCCTGAATATGACATATGAACAGGTGAATGTGCATTCTCTTTCTCAGGGAGCGTGAAGTATTCTGTCAGAGATGTTTGGGAGATGGATATAAGTGTAGAAGGTGTGTTTATTAACAGAAGTGAAGACAGATAAACAATCCAGGGGTGGGTTTCCTGAAAGCCTCTTAAGGCCAAAAGTGTCTTTAATTATCTCCTACGATCCATCATCAAGCTAACGTGGTTTTCCCGAACAACACTGTAGCCCAAGTAGACCTTTAGTTTGCTCTGAATTTACAAGGAATCCAGACCACTCGTTCAAAACAAAGAGCAACTTGCTCACAGCCGAATACACAGACTGCGCATGCGCCTCCGAGGGACTCTCACAGTCAACGGGGAAAACTGGTGTTGAATCTGCTGCCCGTGTTCAATTATTTTTCTTGTACATTGCAAGTACATCGAGTTAATTATTAAATTAATATATGAAAGACATTATGAATATATTTCAATATGTTATGGAGTCACGTATGGATATCAGAATGTCACATTGATATCGCTACATTTTAATCAAATTTAACTCCATAAGGCAAGTGATGATCTCATTTAGTGTCATAAATGAGACAAATTTCTGCACCTCCAACATTTTGTGTGTGTGTGTGTGTGTGTGTGTGTGTGTGCGCGCGTGCACGGACATGCAAGAGAGAGAGAGAGGTTTTGATCTGTGTATACCTAAGGAGGTTGACTTGACCTCCTTATATACTAGTGCATCTCAAAAAATTAGAATACCATGAAAAAGTTCCTTTTTTTCATAATTTAATTCAGAAAGGTAAACTTTCATATATTCTATATTCATTACATGTAAAGTTAAATATTTAAAGCCTTTTTTGTTTTGATTTTGATGATTATGGCTTATAACTCATGAAAATCAGAAATCTCATCTCATCTCATTATCTCTAGCCGCTTTATCCTGTTCTACAGGGTCGCAGGCAAGCTGGAGCCTATCCCAGCTGACTACGGGCGAAAGGCGGGGTACACCCTGGACAAGTCGCCAGGTCATCACAGGGCTGACACATAGACACAGACAACCATTCACACTCGCGGTCAATTTAGAGTCACCAGTTAACCTAACCTGCATGTCTTTGGACTGTGGGGGAAACCGGAGCACCCGGAGGAAACCCACGCGGACACAGGGAGAACATGCAAACTCCGCACAGAAAGGCCCTCACCGGCCACGGGGCTCGAACCCGGACCTTCTTGCTGTGAGGCGACAGCACTAACCACTACACCACCGTGCTGCCAAAATCAGAAATCCAGTATCTCAAATTATTAGAATATTTCCTAAGATCAATCAAAAAAAGGATTTACAAGACAGAAATGTCCAACTTCTGAAAAGTATATTCATTTATACTCTCAATACTTGGTTGGGGCTCCTTTACCATGAATTACTGTATCAATGCAGTGTGGCATGGAGGTGATCAGTCTGTGGCACTGCTGAGGTGTTATTGAAGCCCAGATTGCTTTGATAGTGGCCTTCAGCGTATCTGTATTTTTGGGTCGGGTGTTTCTCATCTTCCTCTTGACAATACCCCATAGATTCTCTATGGGGTTCAGGTCAGGCAAGTTGGCTGGCCAATCAAACACAGTAATATCATGGTCAGCAAACCATTTGGTAGTAGTTTTGACACTGCGGGTAGGTGCTAAGTCCTGCTGGAAAAGGAAATCAGCATCTCCAAAAAGCTCATCAGCAGTTGGAAGCATGAAGTGCTCTAAAATCTCCTGGTAGATGGCTGTGTTGACTTTGGACTTGATAAAATACATTGGACCAACACCAGCAGATGACATGGCACTGTGATTTGTCATCACAGACTGCGGAAACTTCACACTGGGCTTCAAACACCTTGGATTCTGTGCCTCTCCACTCTTCCTCCAAACTCTAGAACCGTGATTTCCAAATTAAATGCAAAATGTACTTTCATCTGAAAAGAGGACTTTGGACCACTGAGCAACAGTCCATTTCTTTCTCTCCTTAGCCCAGATAAGACACTTCTGACATTGTCTCTGGCTCAGGAGTAGCTTGATATTAGGAATGCGAAAGTTGATCCCCTTTCTTGAAGATGTCTGTTCGTGATGGGTCTTGATACACTAACACCAGCCTCAGTCCACTCCTTGTGAAGCTCTCCCAAGTTCTTGAATCAACTTTTCTTGATAGTCCTCTCAAGGCTGCAGCCATCCCTGTTGCTTGTGCACCTTTTCCAGCCACTCTTTTCAGCAATGACCTTTTGTGGCTTACCCTACTTGTGGAGGGCATCAGTGATCATCTTCTGGACAACAGCCAAGTCAGCAATCTTCCCCATGATTGTGGTTGTGTGTAGTGAACTAGACCGAGAGATACACTGTGTTCATACTGTTTTACTCAAACTCAAAATGAAATATTCTAATATTTTGAGATGTTTTTTTTATGTTTTTGTACTGTATGCCATACTGATTAAAATTAAAATAGAAAATGCTTGAAACATTTTAGTTTATGTGTAATGAGTCTATAATATATAACTGGAGCAAGTGTTTTAGGTGGGTGGAGCACAGAAGCATGGCAGGCCAGTACTGAGTTCTCAATAAGTCTTTTATTGTCTGCTTTTCAGCTTCTACACGTTTACTTATATGTACATACACACACGCCACACACATGTGTTCTGGTTGGGAGAGAGCCCGCTCTGCTCTCGCTCTCCTCCTTAAATAGGGCGCGGTCACTGGGGAAGACAGACAAATACATTAATCAACCTCAGGTGCAGTGATTCTGCCACTTACCTTCCCTGACTCCGCCCTCCGGTCACAGACCAATGCTTGACCATGCCCCCACTGCCACATACCCCCACTGCCCGACTCAGGCCGGGCAGCCGCCCGACTCAGGCCGGGCAGCCGTCCAGCCTGCAGCCGACTCCCCACCCCCTTGACGGGAGAGGAAGTCGCCACGACCATCTGCGCCCCCAGCCTGTGGACCACCTTGAAGTTAAAGGGTTGGAGTGCCAGATACCAATGGGTGATCCGCGCATTGGCATCCTTTATGCAGTGGAGCCACTGGAGGGGTGCGTGGTCCGAACAGAGGGTGAAAGGGCATCCCAGCAGGTAGTAACGGAGGGTGAGGACTGCCCACTTGATGGCCAGGCACTCCTCTATGGTGCTGTAGTGCCCCTCACGCACTGACAGCTTACGACTTATGTACAGCACTGGGCGATCCTCCCCCTCCACCTCCTGGGACAAAACAGCCCCCAGTCCTCTGTCCGACGCGTCCATCTGCAATATAAAAGGGAGAGAAAAGTCAGGGGAGTGTAACAGTGGCCCCCCACACAGTGCAGTCTTTACCTCAGAAAAAGCCCGCTGGCATTGCTCCGTCCACTGGACCGGATCTGGTGCCCCCTTTTTAGTGAGATCAGTCAGCGGGCTGGTGACGTCCGAATAATTAGGTATAAACCTACGGTAATAGCCAGCCAGCCCCAGGAACTGTCTCGCCCCCTTTTTGGTCTTGGGCCTCGGGCAGGCCGCAATCGCTGCAGTCTTGTTAATTTGGGGACGCACCTGCCCATTGCCCAAGTGGAAGCCCAGATACCGTACTTCCACCCACCCAATCGCACACTTCTTCGGGTTGGCTGTGAGACCCACCCACCTCAGCAACCTAAGGATGGCCCTCAGGTGTTGTAGGTGCTGCGGCCAGTCATTGCTATAAATAATGATGTCGTCAAGGTACGCGGCAGCATAGGTGGTGTGGGGGCGGAGGACCCTATCCATCAGCCGCTGAAACGTAGCGGGCGCCCCAAACAGCCCAAAAGGAAGTGTGACAAACTGGTGTAAGCCGAACAGTGTGGAAAAGGCCATTTTTTCTTGAGATAATGGAGTCAAGGGGATCTGCCAATAACCCTTTGTCAAATCCAGTGTCGAGTAAAAGCGAGCCGTGCCTAGTTGATCGAGCAACTCATCAATACGAGGCATTGGGTACGTGTCGAATTTAGACACCGCGTTAACTTTTCTATAGTCCACACAGAACCGGACCGACCCATCGGCCTTGGGTACCAAGACCACCAGACTGCTCCAGTCACTGTGGGACTCATCGACAATGCCCATTTCGAGCATGGTCTCGAGTTCTTCCCGAACCACCTTTTTCTTGTGTTCGGGCAGTCTGTAAGGGCGGCTACACACTACCACCCCCGGGGGCGTCTCAGTGTGGTGTTCTATGAGGTGGGTGTGGCCGCGCAGGGGCGAGAACACATCAGAAAATTCTGTTTGCAACCGGGCGACCTCCGCGAGCTGGGTCGGTGAGAGGTGGGCTCCACAGGGGACCGGAGCGATGGGCGATGCCAATTTTCCCTTTTGAACCTCTGGCCCCAGCTCCGCCTTCTCAGGAACCACCGACACCAGCACCACGGGGACCTCCTCGCTCCAACGTTTTAACAGATTTAGGTGGTATACCTGTAACGCCCCACCCCTGTCCGTTCGCCTCACCTCATAGTCGACGTCCCTGACTCGCCGTGTGACCTCAAAGGGTCCTTGCCACCTGGCGATTAATTTAGACCTCGATGTGGGCAACAGTATGAGTACTTTATCTCCCGGTGCGAACTCCCTGAGGTGCGTACCCTTGTTGTACAGGCGGGTTTGTCATTCTTGGGCCTGCCACAAATTCTCCTGGGTTAGGTGGGCAAGTGTGTGGAGTTTTGCGCGCAGGTCAATAACATATTGGGTTTCATTTTTACTTTGTGAAGGTCCCTCCTCCCAGTTTTCCCGCAGCACATCTAGAATGCCACGTGGCTTATGCCCATATAACAATTCAAATGGGGAGAACCCCGTGGAGGCTTGTGGGACCTCTCGCACTGAAAACAACAAGGGTTCGAGCCACTTATCCCAATTACGTGCGTCCTCACTTACGAATTTTTAAATTATATTTTTGAGGGTGCGATTGAACCGTTCAACTAAACCGTCCGTTTGTGGGTGATACACGCTGGTGCGGATCGGCTTAATACCCAACAACCTATACAGTTCCTTTAGTGTACGTGACATAAACGCGGTGCCTTGGTCAGTCAGAATCTCTTTCAGGATTCCAACTCGGGAGATAACGCGGAAGAGTGCCTCCGCAATACTGCATGCTGAGATATTGCGAAGAGGCACCGCTTCCGGGTATCGCGTTGCATAGTCCACCAGAACTAATATAAAACGGTACCCTCGTGCTGTCCGATCTAATGGCCTGACGAGATCTATCCCAATTCTTTCGAACGGGGTCTCGATTAATGGTAGAGGGTGCAAAGGCGCTTTTGGAATGGCCGCTGGATTTACTAACTGGCATTCGCAGCACGCCGTACACCACCTACGGACATCGCCGTGAATCCCTGGCCAATAGAACCAGGCCATTATTCGGGCTAGTGTTTTCTCCTGCCCTAAGTGTCCAGCCACGGGATTAAAGTGAGCCGCCTGGAATACCAATTCCCGGCGGCTCTTCGGAATCAAAAGCTGCGTGATTTGCTCTTTAGTTTGAGTGTCCTGCGTCACTCGGTATAATCTATCCTTCATAATCGCAAAGTAGGGGAAGGATGGGGTGGCGTTTGGCTGGAGCATTTGACCATCGATTACTCTCACTTGGCCAAAGGCATGCCGCAGAGTCTCGTCTCGCGACTGCTCTAATGGAAAATCCGCGAGGGATTCCCCGAGAGGGAGAGGAGGAGCCAGCAGCTCCTCACTCTGACGCAGAGCTGACGTAGACGGCTCTGTGACAGCTGCTCCTGCCAATGCGACACCGGGACCTCCCCTTATTAAACTACGGCAGGACCCACTCTTCACTAGATGACTCATTAAATCCAGAAATCCCGGCCAGTCAGTCCCCAAAATTATAGTGTGGGTGAGGCGAGGATTAACCACTGCCTTTACTCTAAATTTCTCCCCTCGAAACAGAATGTGGACTGACACTGAAGGGTAACTGTGAACATCCCCGTGCACACACAACACCTTCACCAATTGTGCTCCCCCCAATGCCTCATCTTGCACCAGGCTTTGGTGGATTGAGGTCTGATTACAACCAGAATCCACCAAAGCCTCATACGTATCCCCTTGGATACTCACCAGTATGCAATACGGTCTGGCCCGATCGAGGGCGGCTCCTGGCGCGTCGGGGATCTGGACCACTGCGCCCACCTCCATCGCCGAGCACTGATGCTGGAGGTGCCCCGGCTCCCCGCAGCACCAGCACACCAGCCCGGGCTCTCTCTCTGCACCGGTGTTCCGGATATCACTCACCTGAGGGGGGGAAGACACAGACACGGAAGTAGGAGAAGATAGGACACCGCGGGTGCGGCGGGCCAGCTGGGGTGGAGCTGGCCCCCGCCTCCGCGGTGGGGGAATGGGGCGAGGGAGAGGAACAGAAGGAGAGAGAGAGAGAGAGAGAGAGGGGAGGGGAGAAGGGGAGAGACGCTGTCCTGCTGTTGGAACGGCCGCCATATGGTCCTCCGCCAGCTCAATGGCCTGATCCAGCCACGCCGGGCGATGGCACTGGACCCACTCCACGGTTCCCTCTGGAAGACGAGCGACGAACTGCTCCAGTGCCACCAGATTGATGATCTCCTCAGCGTCGCAGTTGTCGGCCCTCAGCCACCAGCAGCAGGCTTCCCGGAGTTGCTGGCCAAACATGAACGGCCGGCCGGCCTCCTCCAGGCGCAGCGCGCGGAAGCACTGCCACTGCTGCTCCGAAGTGCGACCCATGCGCTGGAGGACGGCCCTGCGGAGGTCCGCGTAGACCAGCCGGCTGTCGGTGGGGATCTGTAGCGCAGCCAGCTGCGCCTCGCCCATGAAGAGGGGGAGGAGGCATGCCGCGCGCTGTTCCACCAGCCAACCCCAAGCCTCTGCTGCCTGCTCAAAGAGAACGAGAAAGGCCTCGGGGTCATCGTGTGGGCCCATCTTTGTCAGGGTGAGGTGGGAAGGGCCCGCGGTGGTGGAGGTGGTGGACCCCGCCGACGCGAGTAGGTGCCGGAACGCCCGGCAATCTTCCTGCTGTGCCAGCACCAGGGCCTCGAACCTTCGCTCCTGTTCTTCCCGGAGGGCGACCAGCGCCTGGTGCTGGCTCTGTTGGGCCATGGCGAGGGCATGGACCAGGTCCCTGAAGGGGGAGGACTCCATGGGGCTGTTCTCTCCTGCGCTCCGCCCCGGGTTTTAGCACCACTGTAGCAAGTGTTCTAGGTGGGTGGAGCACAGAAGCACGGCAGGCCAGTACTGAGTTCTCAATAAGTCTTTTATTGTCCGCTTTTCAGCTTCTACATGTTTACTTATATGTACATACACACACGCCACACACACGTGTTCTGGTCGGGAGAGAGCCCGCTCTGCTCTCGCTCTCCTCCTTAAATAGGGCGCGGTCACTGGGGAAGACACACAAACACATTAATCAACCTCAGGTGCAGTGATTCTGCCACTTACCTTCCCTGACTCTGCCCTCCAGTCACAGACCGATGCTTGACCACGCCCCCACTGCCACAATAACATTTTCACTTTCTTAAATAACTGATGGAAAATATTGAACTTTTTCACAATATTCTAATTTTTTGAGATCCACATAATTTACCTTATTTCTACTGTTAGAATGCTAACCATCAAGGCACTGATTTTTGCTTTCTCTATTCCCCTTATGTGACTTACCGTACAATATTTCTATTCTTGTTGTATTAGGCACTGTTTTTTAGGCATTTATTTCTTGCACAGTTCTTATTACATACTCCCCCCCCCCAGCTTTTATTGTTGTATTTTAACTAGAAGTACATAAAGAGAACCCAATTAAACAAATAAGACAAAAATTATACTTTGTCATTTATTTATTTTTTGAAGAAAATGATCCAATATTACATAACTGTGAGTGGCAAAAGTATGTGAACCTCTAGGATTAGCAGTTAATTTGAAGATTAAATTAGAGTCAGGTGTTTTCGATCAATGGGATGACAATCAGGTGTGAGTGAGCACCCTGTTTTATTTAAAGAACAGGGATCTATCAAAGTCTGATCTTCACAACACCTTTGTGGAAGTTTATCATGGCACGAACAAAGGAGATTTCTGAGGACCTCAGAAATAGTGTTGTTGATGCTCATCAGGCTGGAAAAGGTTACAAAACCAGCTCTAAAGCGTTTGGACTCCACCAATCCACAGTCAGATAGATTGTGTACAAATGGAGGAAATTCAAGATCATTGTTACCCTCCCCAGGAGTGGTCAACCACGATCGACTTCATCACAGACCTTCCTTCATCATAAAACAGGGTCGGGCGATCGGCGAACAGAGTAACGTGGGCAAAACAGAAATCGAGGAAACAAGAAAACACTAGCAAAGGTCAAACAGGCAGACAGGCAGTAAGAGAATAATAAGGCTTGGTATGTATGGAAAAAACAGAATGATACTTCACAATGTGTGCTTGTGTGACTGGGGTTTAAATACTGAGACAGGTGATGAGGAAATGAATGTCAGCTGAGAGTCAGAAGGCGGGATAGAGGGCGCTGTGTGTGCTGGGAGTTATAGTCCGAGCTGTCCATATTTGTAATCTGCTCATCTCCAGCAGGTTTACTGACAGAGCGCTCGAGGAGCTACCTCTGGGAGCTATACTCTTTCGGGGGCGTCCTCGACCTCTGGGTGCTGGCTTGCTTGGGTGTTGGGAATGGAAGTCTTGCTTGAGCTGAGGGTCGAGGATGTCCTTGGACTTGACCCAACTTTGTTGTTCTGGCCCATACCCTTCCCAATCTTCCAGGTACTCGATCTGGCCGCCTCTTCACCCGGAGTTGAGAATTTTATTGACCTGTTAGAGGAGGGTGGTCTTGAGTGGGTGTGTTGTCGGAGAGTGGACCTGGGATGACAGGTTTGAGATTGGAAATGTGGAAAGTGGTAGAGACTCTGCTGTGCGGTGGAAGTTCTAGACAATATGAGACATCGTTGATGTGCCATAATACCTTGAAGGGTCCAATGTAGCGTGGTTGTAGTTTCTTACAGGCATGTGTCTCTCATAGGTTCTTAGTCGCCACCTATACTCGATCACCGGGATGATAGGTGGGAGTCTGTCCTCTGTGTCGATTGGCATACGTCTTGTACTTGGCACAGATGATCTCTAGTCACTGATGGACCTTTTCCCAAATAGTTTGGCTGTGCTGGAACCACTCGTCTACTGCCTGTACCTGATTGGGTGCATTGTCCAAGGGGAACAAGGGTGGTTGGTAGCTGAGTATACACTGGAAAGGTGTTAGCTGAGTCACAGAATGCTTTAGTGAGTTCTGCGCATACTCGGCCCATGGCAGGAAATGTGCCCAGTCCCCCTGGTTGCGCATGCAGTAGATTTGCAGGAAGCAGCCGATTTCCTGGTTGGCCTGTTCTATTTGCCAATTGACTGGGGGTGGTAGCCAGATGGGAGGCTAACAGACACCCTCAACCTCTCCATGAAGCAGGACCAGAACTTGGAGGTGATTTGTGGGCCTTGATCACTGACAATGTCTTCAGGGATGCTGTAGTATCAGAATACTTGTTGGAAAAGAAGCTCAGCCATTTGGGTGGCCGTAGGGATACCTGGAAGAGGGATGAGCCTCAAAGCTTTCGAGAACCAGTTGATGGTGACCATGATTGTGGTACTGTTTTATGATGAAGGGAGGTCTGTGATGAAGTCGATCACCAAGTGTGACCAGGGTCACTGCGGAACAGGTAGAGGCATGAGTTTGCCGGCTGGAGGAGCTCGAGGAACCTTGGTCTGGGCATAGTTGGAACAGGAAGAGACGAACCGGTTGATTTCAGTCAGCATGTTTTCCCACCAGTACCTATTCTTCAGCACCTGGTAGGTATGTTGACTGTTGGGGTGACCAGCAGTAGGAAGAGGAGTGTGCCCAGGTGATGCGTTTGCTGCGCAGATGTACTGGCACAAAGAGAAGACCAGATGGGATGTGATTAGGTACGGATTGTGGTTGAGATTTACGGATTTCACTGTCCAGATCCCACGTGATGGATTGTACAAAGTGCTGTGTCAGGATGATGGGTCGAGGTTCTGTGTCTTTGGGAGATGGTTCTACAGCCCGGGACAGAGCATCCACCTTGGTGTTCTTGGACCATGGTCAGAAGGAGATAGAGAAATTAAAATGGGTGAAGAACAGCGCCCACCTGGCCTGATCTGGATTCAACCTCTTGGCTTTCTTGAGATACTCTAGGTTCTTATGGTCAGTTAGGATGATGAACTGATAAGTTGCTCCCTCCAACCAGTGTCGCCACTGTCGCTCCCTCCAACCAGTGTCACTAGTTTGATGGCCAGCAGGTCACGATTGCCCACGTTGTAATCACTCTCGGCAGGGGTTAGCTTCTTGGAGAAGAAAGCCACAGGGTGTAGTTTCAGCTTTTCCCCAAACCGCTGGGACAAGATGGCTCCTCCTGTGTTGGAGGCGGCTACCCCATGAAATTGTTCATCATGGAGGCACTTGGGACTCTTTTTCAGGAGAGTGGTCAATGGAGTGGCCAAGGTGCTGAAGTTCCTGATGAAACGGTGGTAGAAGTTGGCAAAACCTAGAAATCTCTGGAGGTCCTTGACTGACTTATGTTGGGGCCATGAGGTATCGGCTGAGACTTTGGTTGAGTCCATGCTGACCCCTTCTGAGTTAATGATGTAGCCCAGGAAGGAGATTTTGTCTTGGTGGAATTCACATTTTTTGGCTTTGACGTAGAGGTGGTTCTCCAGCAACCATTTGAGGACAGTTCTGACATGGCTCTGATGACTGGGGAAATCTGAGGAATAGATCAAGATGTCATCTATGTATGCAATGACGTATTTTCCCAGCATGTCCCGCAGCACATCATTGATGAAACTTTGGAACACGCTGGGAGCTGAAGATAGGTCATATGGCATGACCCAGTATTTGAAGTGACCAGTGGTTGTGCTGAAGGCAATCTTCCACTCCTTACCTCGTTTAATCCGGATCAGGTTGTTGGCACTTTAAAGATCCAGCTTAGAAAACACCTTGGCCGATCTGAGTTGCTCCAGAGCTGGCAGAACCAGAGGGAGAGGATACAGATATTTAACGGTGACTTCATTAAGCCCTCTATAGTCTATGCAGGGCTGAAGTCCACCTCCTCATTTCTCCACAAAGAAGAAGCCGGCCAAGGCAGGAGATTTTGACGGCTGGCTGTAACCTTGTTTGAGAGCCTCCTGGATGTATTCTTCCATGGCAACATGTTCTTTCTGGGAAAGGGGATAGATGCGACCTCATGGTGGCACCATGCTTGGCAACAGCTCAATGGTGCAGTCGCAGGGCCTGTGTGGTGGTAGTCCGCAGGCCTTCCCCTTGCTGAAGACCTCAGAAAGATCCTGATAGCATTCTGGAATGTTGTCCATGGAGTCGAGGAGCGGGCTCTCAACTGAGGTGGAGGAAATGATGAGTTGGGGATGAAAGAGGCAGCTCTGAAAGCACGTAGGTGACCACTGGAGTATCTCCTTGTTCTGCCATGAGATGAGGGGATCATGCAATTGTAACCGGGGTAGCCGAGGATGATATCATGATGGTCAGTGGTCGTGATGTACAAAGAGATTAGTTAGTGATGTTGGGCCCCCACTTGTATCTGCAGCAACTGTATCCGTGATGTGACTAAGCCATCGCCTATGGGTCCGCCGTCAATAGTCCGGATGCTAAGCGCACTTTGCAGAGAGGTGACTGGCAGGTTGAGCTTTTGCATGAGGGCTTCGCTAATGAAGTTCCCTTCTGTTCCTGAATCTATGAAGGCTGATAGGACATGAGTGGAGGACGCCATCTTCAGTAACACTGGGATTTTGAAGGATTTAGAGTTGAGTTTTCTCACCAGACTTTGGGCTGGAACAGGTCTCTCGGTTGAGGTTCCCCAGGCAGGTCAAACTGGGCAGTGTTGGATGTCATGACCGGCGCTCCCACAGTAGAAGCACAAACCCTCCTTGCACCTTCTGGCATGCCCAGCACAGGACAACCGTGTGCGTGACAGCTCCATGGGTGTGTGGCCCTCGGGAGGCGATGTTGGCTTCTTTTCTGTGAGGAGCGAAGGCCGGTGCTTCAACAGCTGGTCTAGACATATGGCCAGTTCGATCAGGGCGTCCAGTGAGAGGTTCTCATCCCTACATGCCAGCTCGCTGAATAGGGTGAGGAACTGTTCATATGACCCTGTTGGCTTTCCACCTTTGTTCCAGATGGCTGTAGCCCAGCGGAGTGCTTTGCTGGTGAGGAGAGACAGAAATTTAGCGATTTTGTGTTCTTCCGGAATATCCGGCATGGTGGCGAAATTGTAACAAGAAGCCCTTACATGCGGTGGGGTCGCCAGCGAACTTTTCTGGTGCAGGGAGTTGCAACGCTGAGCGAGGAGGAGATTCAGTATGCTAGAAGGGCCTGCAACATAGCAGTTGTTAGCTGCGTCATCCTGGTGTTCAGATCGGTGAGCATCTGTTGATGTCCTCCTAGCAGTCGCCCCTGTGTGTTGAGAGCTGTCTGTTTGTGATCCTCTGCTACATCCATGCTGGCGAAGTATCCTGTGAGTATGCAGGCACTTTCAAATGTTTCAAGCATTTTTCTATTTTAATTTTAATCAGTATGGCATACAGTACAAAAACATAAAAAAACATCTCAAAATATTTGAATATTTCATTTTGAGTTTGAGTAAAACAGTATGAACACAGTGTATCTCCCGGTCTAGTTCAGTACACACAACCACAATCATGGGGAAAACTGCTGACTTGACTGTTGTCTAGAAGATGATCACTGATGCCCTCCACAAGGAGGGTAAGCCACAAAAGGTCATTGCTGAAAAGGGTGGCTGGAAAAGGTGCACAAGCAACAGGGATGGCCGCAGTCTTGAGAGGATTGTCAAGAAAAGTTGATTCAAGAACTTGGGAGAGCTTCACAAGGAGTGGACTGAGGCTGGTGTTAGTGTATCAAGACCCATCACGAACAGACATCTTCAAGAAAAGGGATACAACTTTCGCATTCCTACCTAATATCAAGCTACTCCTGAGCCAGAGACAATGTCAGAAGTGTCTTATCTGGGCTAAGGAGAGAAAGAAATGGACTGTTGCTCAGTGGTCCAAAGTCCTCTTTTCAGATGAAAGTACATTTTGCATTTAATTTGGAAATCACGGTTCTAGAGTTTGGAGGAAGAGTGGAGAGGCACAGAATCCAAGGTGTTTGAAGCCCAGTGTGAAGTTTCCGCAGTCTGTGATGATTTGGGGTGCCATGTCATCTGCTGGTGTTGGTCCACTGTATTTTATCAAGTCCAAAGTCAAGATAGCCATCTACCAGGAGATTTTAGAGCACTTCATGCTTCCATCTGCTGACGAGCTTTTTGGAGATGCTGATTTCCTTTTCCAGCAGGACTTAGCACCTACCCGCAGTGTCAAAACTACTACCAAATGGTTTGCTGACCATGATATTACTGTGTTTGATTGGCCAGCCAACTTGCCTGACCTGAACCCCATAGAGAATCTATGGGGTATTGTCAAGAGGAAGATGAGAAACACCCGACCCAAAAATACAGATACGCTGAAGGCCACTATCAAAGCAACCTGGCTTCAATAAAGCAGGCATGGGGAACACATTTACTTTGTTATTCAGTTTATTATTTGCTCATTCTTTCATGTGAATGCTTATTCATTTAATTAAAAAAACACGCTTGGAATAAATTTAAAAAAATATATTGCCCAAAAATGTAAAATAGAGTGGCAGCTACAATTATCGGCACCTTAATGATCTTTTGGCCATTGCAAAAGTTGAAAAGACTTTCAATACATAAATTGTGCATGAATAATTACTCAAACTTCCACTGGAAAAAACGAGCTGATTCCCGATTACTTAGCGTATCAGATCATGTGACACCATTCCACAATTATTGATACCTTTGTCCACAGTTAGCGACACCACTCCACAATTATCGACGTCCAGATGATTATTTATTTTAAAAAAATATAATAATGGTATGTGGTATTAACAAGACATTAGTTTTTATTTGAAATTTGTTTTACATGGACATTATTTAAAATATCTTTTAGATAAATATATCAATGTCAATGCATACGCAAATGAGGAAGTAATTCTAATGTTTGTAAACAAATGAACTGATAATGTTTAACCTGTTTCAGAAAATCTTTTTGTTCCATTTTCTAAGCATTTCTGTCGATCACATTTTGTTATTCATTCGTTGTTGTTTGTATTAATTTCTAGTTTTGTAGTTTACCAATAAATGTCAACAGGCAATTGACATTGTAACCACATGAAAATCCAGGTCAAAGGTCGCATGTCATTCCTAGAACCAAAACTTCATATTTTTACATCTAAAAATATAAAATGTCTACTGATATTGTAATATGTGGTAGATATTTACAACAAACTGCAAAAAAAAAATTCTGAATGGAATAGAAAATCTGAATATTTCAAGCATGTAATTTTTTTATATGCTAGGAATTTAATTCGGGTCTAATTCTATTTATTGCAATAGGATTCCAAATACTTTATATGAATTCCATTCTGTTTTGAATCAGAAAGAAAATATTTTAAATCACAGCACTTTTTTTTAAGTACTTCATTTAATTCAACAATGTTACACAAAGATCGATGCATAACAGTTGTGAATGTCACTTAATTCCACAAGGTGTCAATAATGAAAGTGATCACTATTATCAACACCTCACGTGACTTCTCAAATGCTCTTTTAGATACAAAATGGCAACTGTCGAATGAAAGAGTAAGAAACAAAATAGGTTTTGATAAGGATTTCATGAAATATCAGTGAATTTGATAAGTAAAAACATGTCCATGATCTTTCCACCATGCTTACCTCCAATGAAAATGTCCGGGTTTTCCTCGAAAAAAAATATCCATCTCAGGTAACGAGCTGTGTCATCAGACAACAAGATCAAAGGGCGAGGGGGATCTTCCAGTTGATTAATTAACCAATAATAACTGTTGTAATTGAAACTCACCTTTGTAAAATTGTTTTTTATTGGTAAATCTGAAAAGTTGACGATAATTATGGACTGTCGATAATTGTAGTCGCAGCTCTAGTTTCAACTATTAATTACCACATTATATATGTAATGCTTCATGACAATACAATATTTTAATATATTTTAAACACTTTATATTTCATTGTTTTTTGGTAAAAAACAAACACCATGTAACCATATAACCATGTAACCAATTAGTAATTGCTGGATTTAGCAATTACTAATGCCTACTATACAGTAGGCATTAGTAATTGCTAAATCAGGGACGCATGTTGCAAAGAAGCTCTTCGTAATGTTGCTATTAAGATTCCTTCTGACAAGTGAGTTCGGGAAAACCACATACAGAAACAATGTTTGTTGCTGAAGAGAGTCTCTCAACTCGCTCTTTTGCCCTAAAGTGCAACATTATTGGTAAACCTACCCCAGAATGGGAGGCAAAATCATTAAACAATGAAACAGGCAATAGGTCGAGCGAAGCACAAACAGGTTATCGTAGACTAGGCAGAATCAAAGACGAGAAACAGAAAATCAGGGATCAGGAAACCAAACAAGGAAATAAGGCTTGGTAATGTGTCAGCAAGGCAACTCAATATCTCACAAAGTAAGTGTCTTTTCACAGTTTTTATATAGATACACTGATGCGCCTTAATCCTGTGCAGGTGTGAGTCATTTACAGCGTGCGTGCTGTCCAGAGTGCGCCCGAGAGTCTATCTGATGCATGTGCCAAGGTGCGCAGGTGTGACGCTCTTGCATGAAATTAGTACAAAAATTAATGTAGATATAAATATCTTATGCCAAATTATTATGACATGTTACAAAAAATAAATAAAAAAATCAGAGTCCTCATTTCCAGTTTACAAGTCAAAATGCACGAGTCTGAGTCCAAGTCCAAGTCATCAGTGCTCAAGTCCAAGTTGAGTCACAGGTCCTTAAAATTAGGGCCTGAGTCGGATTCGAGTCCAAGTCCTGGACTAGAGTACTACAAGCCTGATAGACACACCCACAGAAAAAAACAAAAAATGCAAGTTAATCAAAAGAATTTAAACTTTGAACCGGTTCACCATTTTGACAATGTGCATCTATTCAGCAAGAAAACATGGGGAGTGACGTCATCGGAGTGAAATATCGGGAATTATTATACATACAGGACACTTTTTCCATGGAATAAAAACATGTAGGCGGCATGGTGGTGTAGTGGTTAGCACTGTCACCTCACAGCAAGAAGGTTCTGGGTTCAAGCCCAGTGGCCAACAGGGGCCTTTCTGTGTGGAGTTTGCATGTTCTCCCTGTGTCTGTGTAGGTTTCCCCCACAGTCCGAAGACATGCAGGCGAAATGGTGGCTCTAAATTGACCATAGGTGTGAGTGTGAATGGTTGTTTGTCTCTATGTGTCAGTCCTGCGATGACCTGGTGACTTGTCCAGGGTATACCCCGCCTCTTGCCCATAGTCAGCTGGGATAGGCTCCAGCTTGCCCGTGACCCTGAACAGGACAAGTGGTTATGGGAAATGGATGGATGGATAAAAACATGTATTCTATTCCCTTCGAGTGGGTTTAATTCATTTGGTTTGATTGCAAGCAATATTGTTATCATATCGCTTATCCTACGTGTATTACGTCACTCTACCCAATGGAGAATGAGTGTGCAATATGATTTACCTTATTGCATGCTGTCAAGACAACATGACGTCACACATCAGAGCTGATGTGAATATCCAATGACAAAACTGTTCTGCTGCACATGCGCAGAACCATTTCTTTGTTCACTGGGAAAGAGAGAAAGACTAGGCTAATCCTAGGATTAGCTATGCTATAATTAATCACTAAATAAATAAACTGAAAACTGAAACTAAAGATGCGTTGAACACCCGAAAGGCTACCAAACCTTCATTAGATAGTCTTCACGCATATTGACAAGCCACTGCTAATTACAATTAGAGCTGGGAATTCAGACACACCAAGAAAGCAACAGGGCAAAGGATTTTGCAAGGGATTAGTGGCAGGCTGCCAGGTAGCTCTATTGTGTGTAGTTGTCAATGTTGATTTTAAAAATAACTAAGTAAATAACATTGGGAAATGAATACTTAAGTCTGAATGAAAAATACCGTGGTGAACGTGTGTGGAAGAAGAGTCTGGAGACAGAAATCTTAGTTTCTCATTCGTTGGCCTGTGTTACTTGCTTTCGATAGCACTGGCTTGACTAGTTTATTAGCATTTGCTAATACTACTGATGAACGTTACACTGGCTGGAAGGTGACTGCACTGCTGCACTTCTCTGAAGGGCCAGAAGGCCCTGACGGTTTCCCTCTGTTTATCATCCATACCAATAGACATCGAAAACCTGGAAAAGAGAGTATGTATGTATGTATGTATGTATGTATGTATGTCATAATAATAATAATAATAATAATAATAATGCCTTTTTTCATGGTATATCAGATATATTCCATTCAGCTAGCATGATACTGAATGAGTCAAAGACAAGTTCAATATCATGCTACCTGAATGGAATATATCTGATATACCACAGAAAAAGCCAGAGAATATTATTATTATTATTATTATTATTATTATTATTATTATTATTATTGTTGTTATTATTATTATTATTATTATTATTATTATACATACACCAGAGGGGAATCATCAGGACCTTCTAGGTCTTCATAGAAGGCCCAAACATATCAGCATTTCAAATGTTATATTTAATTTCTTTCATTCTTTAATTTCTTTCATAATTTCATTATAATTATTCTCTTTTAATTCTGATTTGGCCTCATTGTCTATCAAATTTGCTTCAGAAATGAAATGGTTACTGTCCTGAAAACATTAAAATAGAGTTATCCAATGAGATTTTTTGCTTGTTGTCTCTAGGTAGAGAACAGTTTAGAGCTGGCTCACTCATTCGTTTGGACTTCATTGCTGGGACAGAAGGCCATGGCAGTGTATGATTATGTAGGAAGTGACAGATGAATTAACCAATCAGATTTTGATTTATAATGGGTGGGACCAAAAATTTATTGCCCTAGGCCTACTCGAAGGCCAACACAAGCTTCATCGTGAGTCGGCACCGTCCGCACCAGGGGCGATTTCTCAGAGACAACAAGGGAAGCCGAACTTCCCCTAAAATTCTCTCCCCAAACTGCGGCGTCTACGACGTTGAATTCTCATTAAAACAATAACTTGCATAACATAATATATGCCCAAGATTGTATTTACGTTCATAACTATCCCTATGTCATCCTGTAACTCATTTAAGTGATGTCTGACGAACTTGGAGTTCGCTCCGAGAATCACCTTTACTGCCAGGCTGTAACCTTTCTTATTTCAATGGGCTCTATGGACAGTGTTGCCAGATTGGGCGGTTTTAAGTGCATTTTGGCGGATTTGAACATATTTTGGGCTGGAAAACGTCAGCATCTGGCAACACTGTCTATGGACTGGCAGCCGGGTATCCGTTGCAGTCTACGAGACGGCTCTGAACAGTCAATTTCGGCTAGTTGTTATTGGTTAAAATCGACAAAATCGTCACTTCCAGGGAAGCCGGGTATCTCTGGGGGTAAACGAGACATGGGCGGGCCAAGAAGCCGGGCTGATAAAGGATTATTGGAGGTGGTGTTTGAAAGACATGAGGAGGGGGCGGTCGCTGTACTTCGGCGAGGAACACGGAAGCATGATCAGTCAGTCCCTAGCGGATGTCGAGAAAGTGTAGTTGTGTGCCAAAGTGCTGTCCGAATTTCTTTTCATATAAACGTTTCTTCTCATTGATGTCTCTGTACATTACTCTGGAAATAAATGTAAATATTACTCGTTGTGCTCCGTTAACTTTCATCCATTCTATCAGTTTGATCATTTGTGAATTCACTCGTTTATTTCATTTGTAGTTCAATCAACGTGGTTGTAGGCTAGCTTGAGCCTTATTGGGATCTGCAGTGCTAGCTGCTAACAGCTGGTATCTATCTGCTATAATGGCAAAGTACGGCCAGTCATTTTGCCCCGCCCCCGCCTCGCGCTCCGTCCGGTGCGGTAGTGATGTCCCGTGGCTTGCGCGCCACAGCAGAGACCCGCGCGACCTTCAGCCGGTACAGTTGCTGTTCTTTTACCAGCGCCGTTATTCTCATCTTTCCGGTGCATTCTTGATTTTTCCATTGTGTCCTGTTTCGCCATATCAAGACCCAAAATGGTATCGTATTATTCATATTTAAGTGAATAATCAATTCAGTCATCATAACTTGGCATTTTTAACCCAAGCAATCAAAAAGAGGAAATTTATTCAATATTTTCAAAAAATTTTACAAAAACATTTGAATTGTAATAAAAAAAAATTCCACAGCAGAGGCCAGATAAAGCAAGACGCTATCTTTATTCTTATTAAACATGATAAAAAAAACATTGAGTGTTGGGTAAATGCAAAAAAAAAAATAGTAAAATTAGAAAATTTATTTTTTGACCATAATGTCCCAAATGAGAGAACGGTTTCTGAGACAGACCCACATAACAAATTGACTCATGACAAATAACAAATAATTGAAAAATTGTATTACGTAGACCTAAAACTGAGCTTCCCCTATTTCAAAGCCCACCAGCCGCCACTGGTCCGCACAGCAGTGAAGTCACCTTACAGCCGGTGTAGCGTTCATCAGGAGTGTTTGTGAATGCTAAATAAAGCAGTCAAGCCAGTGCTGTTGAGAGGAAGTAGTAGAGGCTAATGACCGAGAAACTAAGATTTCTGTCTCCAGACTCTTCTTCCATGTACACTTGCCACAGTATTTTTCACTCAGACTTAAGTATTCATTTCCCTGTATAATTTACTTAGTTACTTTTAAAATCAACATCAACAACTACACACAACAGAGCTACCTGGCACCCTGCCACTAATCCCTTGCAAAATTCTTTGTCCTGTTGCTTTTTTGGTGTGTCCGGCTAAGTTTTGGCTGGGCTGAAGTCCCAGCTCTAATAGTAAAGGTTCACCACTGCTTATAATTATGCATGAAGAATATCTAATGAAATTTTGGTGGCCTTTCAGGTGTTCAACGCATCTTTCTCTTTCCTGGCAAACAAAGGAATGCTTCTGTGCATGTGCAATAGAAAACTTTCTTATTGAATATTTGCATCACCTCCGATGTGTGATGTCATTTTGTCTTGACAACCATGCAATATCGTAAACCATATTCAACGCTCATTCTCCATTGAGTAGAGTGATGTAATACACGTAGGATAAGCGATATGTTAAAAATATTGCATGCTATCAAACCAAATGAATGAAACCTTCTAGAAGGGAATAAAATACATGTTTTTCTTCCATCGAAAAAGTGTCCTGTATGTTTAATAATTCCCGATATTTCACTCCGATTATGACACTCCCAGTGTTTTCCCGCTGACTAGATGCACATTGTCAAAATGGTGAACTGGTTCAAAATTAAAATTCTTTTGATAAACTTGCATATTTTTCATGGATGTGTCCATATAATATAAAGAACATTACATGGTGGCGTGAAGATATGAAGTTTATCTTCTCGTGTTGAAAATATTTTCCCTCGTTCGCTTCGCTCACTCATGAATACATTCACCACTCGAAGATAAACTTCATATCTTCACACAACTGTGTAATATCATCTATTTGTGTCATGGTTTTGGATCTTCATGTAGCTTGTATGAAAATATGACTGCGTATTTCCCAGTAAAACACTCGTGTCCATATAATACATCATACTACCTTATAATTCATTGGACTTCACTTTGGAGTGATATCTTTTTCATTTGTACTACAACAAACTACATGAAGGTGATCACGTAACATCTTATCACTTTTTATTACCTTAAAACTTTGTACCTTTTCTTATGAACTAAAATAAGTTTTGTGAGTTGTTCCAGTCATGCTCTGCCTAAGGGGCATACACACCTTTTTTTGCAATCCACCCTTTATCTCAGGACACGCACAAGGAGCTTTGTTAACAGGTGTGTTTGGCACCAGGAGTGTGATGTGACGGACCAAGTCTAGACAGACCGGATTTGGCAAGACGTGAGCAAGACAGAGATGATCTCTTAAATGCAGGGCCTTCGAAAGCCAATGCAGAGGATGTTCTAGCAAGTGAAATGTGTGAGTATATGTATTAGGACTGTCAACTTTTAATTATATACAGCATCTAGTATTTGAATTAATTGAATGTTATTTAGCAAATTGCAGCTGAGCTACATGTTCATGACACACAAGATGAAACATATAATTATATTAAACTTTTACATTTCAGCCATTTTCTTGTCACTGAAAATTAAGTTGATTTTACGTTCGGTGGCTATGTGGGATTCATATAAAAATCTACCTGGTTGTCTTGCTTTAAGATTAAACCTTAATATTTTTGTTGGCAGTCTCCCAGATGGCAGTCTCTAGTGTCAGCAATCTTGTAACATTTAGAGGTGGCAAAGTCTGAAGGATGGATACTTTTGCAGTTTTTCTGGAACATGACAAGTTGTATTTTATTTGTCTTATTAACTTTAACAGAGAAAAAAGAGAGGCCAGTCTAAATAGAACAATTGTTTATAGATATAGTAACATAAGTTACAGTAGGGTGACGAGACGACCTCGTTTTCCAGGGACAGTCCCGGTTTTTGGTGGCCTGTCCCCGGTTGGAGCTGTCCCCGGAAATGTCCCCGTTTTTAACCATGACCTACAGACACCCTCCCCCCCCAAAAAAAAAAAAAAACAGAAAAAAACAGACCGAAACATCTACCAGATTTCAGCAGATGCCTTGCATATTGTTTTGTGGATCACTTTAAGACAGGCTCAGGCCGATAGCAGAGATGTTCTAGAACAGTGTTTCTCAACCACTGGGCCGTGGCCCATTTGTGGGCCATGAAGCGCCTTCTAGTAGGCCACAAATTTTTTTTAAAGTTTGAAGCCAAATACTAAATAGTTCAGGATGTCATAGTGTCCCAAATCCAGTAGCTGGTTTGCTGAACACTTTTCAAGTGGAATAAATACATTTGTGGGTAAATTAAGAACAACAAGCCTTTATTTTTGTCACATTCCTCCTCTACATTTAATCCATGCATGTATGTGTGCACGGGTACATGCACGCGCACACACATGCAGACACAAACACATGCAGACGCACACACGCACAGAGAGAGAGAGAGAGAGAGAGAGAGAGAGAGAGAGCATGCACACACACATACAGAGAGAGAGAGAGAGAGCATGCACACATATACATACAGAGAGAGAAAGAGATAGAGAGAGCATGCACACAGAGAGAGAGAGAGCAGAATAAATAAATATGTTTGTGGGTAAATTATATAGATATGTGATGCCTACTGGAAGGGAAGAGCAGAGAGGATTGAGAATTGAGCGGCGGTGGTTTGTTTACACCCGATACTAAAACTTGTAGCGTCCTAGCAACCATCGCAAAGACGTGTACAAAGCCCAGAATTTCCTACTTCCCCAGGCAAAAATGATACAGGATTTATCTTGTAGTGTCCTGATCCCCAGATCTTTAACCCAGCCACATATAAAAAGTTGTACGCCTCCATGCTCTACCAAGTCTTCATCTGTTTATCCATGTAGAATGATGTCTGCAGCACCAGATAGTTTGAGATTTCGGGGAACTCAACGGATAATTTTCCAAATCATAATGAATGAATGAATGAATAACTTTATTTAAACATGATAAGTTGATCAGTAGAGCTGGTGGGGTCGTGCATGTCCAGACACAAATAATCACAAATACAAAATACTAAAAATATACACAATCTTTAAAAAAAAAAACCTTAAAATCTGTTGATACACAGTAAAAAATGGAGTGTCAATATTGCAGTGTAAACCTATTTTCCTCTGGATAGAGTAGTTATAACACTATGCAGAGTAAAATCGTCTAAATGGTAGTGTCAAAAGTGAGAGTTAATTCCCACTTGCACACAACGACAAAATCTACTCTGCAGGGTGATGATTCCCCGCGAAAATACAATATAGAGTCAGATTAACTCTGAAAATCTTACACTATCTATAGTGTTAAATATTTTTACACACCTCATTGTTAATTTTGACACAAAATAGAGTAAAATTAACTCTAAAAATCTTACACTGGCTATAGAGTAAATTTTACACTGATTTTGAGTGGGACCAAATGTTATCTGACAGAGAGTTAAATTAAACTCTTAAAGAGTAAAATTGACACTATGATTTTTACTGTGTATCTGTTAATTATCTTCACATTAAGTTAAATTAATAGTATGCATAAACTACTGTCTTTGTATTTAGTTACGGCTAAAATAGGATAAAAATTTATTCTGCTAATGTCAAATTTAGCTAGTACATTTTTTTCATAGGAAAAATCCTTCTTTGTTAACATGTAAGGATCCATCCCATTGAGTGGTTTCTACACAGTAAAAATCATAGTGTCAATTTTACTCTTTAAGAGTTTAATTTAACTCTCTGTCAGATAACATTTGGTCCCACTCAAAATCAGTGTAAAATTTACTCTATAGCCAGTGTAAGATTTTTAGAGTTAATTTTACTCTATTTTGTGTCAAAATTAACAATGAGGTGTGTAAAAATATTTAACACTATAGATAGTGTAAGATTTTCAGAGTTAATCTGACGCTATATTGTATTTTCGCGGGGAATCATCACCCTGCAGAGTAGATTTTGTCGTTGTGTGCAAGTGGGAATTAACTCTCACTTTTGACACTACCATTTAGATGATTTTACTCTGCATAGTGTTATAACTACTCTATCCAGAGGAAAATAGGTTTACACTGCAATATTGACACTCCATTTTTTACTGTGTATATCCACTTATTTTGAGTGTACATCTTGGTTTTAATAACTTGCTTGTTTGCTTTACACAAACATAACAAGAAGTTCTCGTGTTAATCGACCAGACTCCACTTTTGGATCATTAATCCCTTTTGACTGAGGATGCCCTGCATTTCTGCTTTGGCTTCTGGCACAACCATACAGTTTTAAACACAATAACTACAATTAAATTTTTTGTTTATATTGCATTTCTTTAATTACTGGGCTCCCATCTCTAACAGGGAATGATGTTGTGTTCCATTAATACACTTTACATTAGATTATTAGATTGTAATAGAATAGATGAACCAAAATAATTGGGGATCTTTTTTAATGGGCCCCGACTTATTACAAGTATGAATAGATGGGCCTTAAAGTAGAAAAGGTTGAGAACCCCTGTTCTAGAACACCTCTGGCGATAGTTGTGGCAGCGGGGGCGTGGCCTAGTGTCGGTCTGTGAATGGAGGGCATGGCCAGGGAAAGTGAGTGGCAAAGTCAATGCACCTGTGCCTAATTAATGTTGTGTGTCTGTGTTGCAGTGACAGAGGATAGAAAAGGAGGGAGAGAGCAGAGAGAAGGGAGCTCTCCCGAACAGAACATGTGTGTGTGTGTGTGTGTGTTGCGTGTGTGACTGGGAGAGTGTGAGTGCGTGAAAGCTGAAAAGCTACAGAAACAAATAAAATAAAGTGTGTGTGCGAACATCAACTCCCGCCTGCCGTGCTTCTGTACTACACCCACATCAGGGAACTGTTACAATAGCTTTTCCAGTATTTTGATTGGTGGAGCTGAGGAACAGCTTTTAGCAGAGCACTAGAATCTTTGCCTAAAGTCATTCATTCAACTTTGACAGATTGATTCATCTGCTCCTGGATAGGTGAACCATAGTCTTTTCTTGTCGGCCTAAGTGACATTATTTGTCATCTGTGTTATATGGCCTTTAAATGTGTAAGCTACATTTTGCGATTTTGTATATGACATAACATTGCTTGTCACACTGTATTGAGATGTAGCAGTTGACCTAACAAATCGTAGCCTACTGCGGCCAATGCTAGCAGGAGAAAGCTCAGTACAGTGCCAATCAGTCAGCTGAAGTTGTTGCTAGATGTAGCATTGCTGTAACAGAAGTCCAGCTGAGGTAAAATTGTGACAGTTTAATGGCATAAGCTAACTTAAACACAAATTGGTGTGTTATCCCACAGAGTAGCTGGCTATGTAAAGTTGTAGGCTTATGGTAATGTTACCAAAGTGTCAGTAATTTGTTGTGATGTGCAGCGGACTTCACATTTTAATTAAGGCTACTCATTTAGGCTAGGTTGTCAATCCAGCTATGGCTACAATTTAGGCTATGGGAAATCGGAAATCATTTGTATCCTCAATAATAATAATAATAATAATAATAATATTATTATTATTATTGGGCAGCACGGTGGTGTAGTGGTTAGCGCTGTCGCCTCACAGCAAGAAGGTCCGGGTTCGAGCCTCGTGGCCTGCGAGGGCCAGGGGCGTCACTAGGCCTTTTTTACTGGGGCACGTGACCCAGTAAAAATCAGCTGTGCCCCAGTAAGAAAATGTTGAAAGATTTTCGTAACAAATTGGTTTCTTTGGCAGATCATTTATCTACTGTAAGTTGTAGGACAGAGTGTGTTTCAAACTTCTATCGCCTCTTCTTTCTAACTAATTTTCTGATTGGTCTGGGAGATTCTCACTGTAAACATAGCATGCGTGTGGCGTGCCATGAGTCCATTTAGCCTACTGGAGAGATGAGTCTACTCTTTGGATGAGTCAGAGTTCTCTGACTCATCCAAAGAGTAGACTCATCTCTCCAGTAGGCTAAATGGGCTCAAATGGCTCTGGATGAGTTAAAGTAGCGCGAAGTTTTTGCAACAAAACTAAGTAAACCATATTCTAACAAACCCATTAAACTACATCAAATTAAACAATATTAAATTACTTTTCCAGATGGATATCAGACAATTCTTCTCATGAAGCAGAGACAGGGGCAGGGAAACAGTGATAGATGAGGAGGAGGGTGAGAGAGGTAAGATTAAGGTTGTAGGCTATGTGCTAGTCAGTCATAACTAACCAGCTAAGTTCGTGAATTGTGAGAGTTGAGGTGACACATTTAGCATCAGCATGCATTAAAAGCCCAAATGCCAACAATACATTTTTTGGGGACTGGGATGTGTTTTCCGTCTCGTTGACCTAGTCCTCGCATAACTTCATCCATGAGAGCATGAGAATTATCCACTTTGCATAGGTTGGGGACAGGAACGTTAAGGTGCGGGGGGGGGGGGGGGGGGGGGGGCATTTTGTGTGTGTGTCAGGGGGCCGCAGTGCCCCAGTAAAGCTTAATTCCTAGTGACGCCCCTGGCGAGGGCCTTTCTATGTGGAGTTTGCATGTTCTCCCCATGTCCGCGTGGGTTTCCTCCGGGTGCTCTGGTTTCCCCCACAGTCCAAAGACATGCAGGTTAGGTTAACTGGTGACTCTAAATTGACCGTAGGTGTGAGTGTGAATGGTTGTCTGTGTCTATGTGTCAGCCCTGTGATGACCTGGCGACTTGTCCAGGGTGTACCCCACCTTTCGCCTGTAGTCAGCTGGGATAGACTCCAGCTTGCCTGCGACCCTATAGAACAGGATAAAGCAGCTAGAGATAATGAGATGAGATGAGATTATTAGTATGTTACCATACCTTGAAATTGCTTGTATTGAAGTAAACTGTTTATTTAAATTGTGTTGTGTATATTTTTAAATACACTGTCCATTCCTAGTAGAATATCCATCCATCCAATATCTGTAGCCGCTTATCCTGTTCTACAGGGTCACAGGCAAGCTGGAGCCTATCCCAGCTGACTATGAGTGAGAGGCAGGGTACACCCTGGACAAGTCGTCAGATTATCGCAGGGCTGACACAGAGACAAACAACCATTCACACCTACGGTCAATTTAGAGCCACCAATTAACCTAACCTGCATGTCTTTGGACTGTGGGTGAAACCCATGCAGACACAGGGAGAACATGCAAACTCCACACATAAAGGCCCTCGCCAGCCGTTGGGCTCGAACCCAGGACCTTCTTGCTGTGAGGTGACAGTGCTAACCACTACACCACCGTGCAGCCCCACTAGTAGCATATATGATATTTAATTTAATATATTTACTTTCATGGGTCTAAAACATCTATTTCAGCTAGCCTACAATTTAAGAGTCCATAACTCTAAACTATGTACCCATACCAGAGATTTTCACATTGTCTTTAATTGATGTTAACCTAAAGCAGTTGCAGAATAGGCATACGGTGCACTCAGTGAGAAAAATCCCACTTTATATGTGATCAAAATACAAGAAAAACAGAAATGTCCCCCTTTTTATTACAAAGATGAAAACATTGGATGTTTTAATGATATTTTCACAGCCGAACTGAAAATGTCCCCGAAAATGGTTTCTTCTCAGAAATCTGGTCACCTTAAGTTACAGAAAATAACTTGTTTCATGGGCCTTCAAAAACATTAAATGTGACTGTAAATTGATAAAAACTATATGACAATCTTCAATACATAAAGTAACTTTGTAAAAATGCCTTTGTAATCAATTTTGTGGTTGTAATTATAACTTGCTTCACTAGCTACATTGCTACATATCATTTGACTATTATCCTATAGCAAGTGTTTTATTTTGACAAACTTGACATATCATATTATGCATAGACATATAAACATAGACGCCGCCTTCTGCGTAGAATTATACGTCATCCTCGCCGCCATATTGGATGTGGCAAAGTGGAGATTCTTCAACCGTCTCTGGTATAGCGTCTAGACAGTAGCCGAGAATAAAGATGCCTCATTCATGTGCTGCGTTTAACTGTACCAACAGGTTTACCGTCCAAACGAGATCACATGGGATTACCTTTCACAGGTGAGACTGGAAAAATACTTTTCATTGTATTTGGTCATTATAACGTAATTTTACGAACATACTTTTCTGACTTTGTGGCTAATATGAAGTCTCGCGCATAATAGCCGCTCGGTGAAACCTGTCTCCAAACAACGAAGTATTTCCTTCGTAACTACGCTGATTGTTGTTAGTTGCTTAGCTAACTTTTCACATACTATGTAGGTTTCCCAAAAATAAAGACATGAAAAAGCAGTGGGAGACAGCTGTGCGACGGGAAGGGTTTTCTGCTACTCTGTCATCCATGCTCTGCAGTGAACACTTCAGAACGGAGGATTTTGACAGAACAGGTCAGACAGTCAGGATCAGAGAGGGAGCTGTTCCTTCAGTCTTCAGTTTCCCAGCTCATCTCCACCGGGTAGATGTATAGTTATAAGCAGTGAGAATTAGATAATACAGTGCCACACTATGATGAACGTTTTTGAACGCATGGTGAATGTTTTTAACCTTTCTGAATGTGAAGGAATCAGTGATGTATTTTGTTTTGGTATGACGTTAGAACCTGGCCGAACTCAGTTTGGCGGTCATTCAGCTCACTTTATTCAATAACGAGAGTAGGTCTGTGTGGTGACTCAATAAATCAAACAGTAAATTTTTATTTTCATTCACTATTTCCAATTTTTCCACTATTTCCATCATTTATCATATTCAGTCTTGTAGGTTGGTTATTTTGGCCTCAGGTTTTGGTAGCTTGCTATGGTATGCTGACTGATTAGCTTACCTGAGCTATCTATTTCGTATCTGTCGCTAGTTTGCAGTGTACAGGGTATTTCGCACACTATTTATAACCATCACATTAAAAGTTATATATGTTGTTTTGATGCCTGTTTGTTTCCCAAATATATACATGTGTGTCTTAATGGGTGAATAAAAGGCATCGAGTTAAATATTATTGTAGAAAGGGGCTTTATGAAGTTCAGTCCATTTACTTGCATTGGTTTACAGGGAAGATTTGCCACATCCAATATGGCGGACACTCTGACGTATCCCAGCAACGGGCCACCCAGCTCAATGCGGCATCTATGTTTATATGTCTATGATATTATGCCCCTTTTCCACAAGTTGATGCAGTTCTCTGAGGTCTTATTGAAATGTCTGTGACATGCTTTGGTCAACATACCACAAGTTTAAAGCACCACAGCTCCCTTCTCACCCTGTCTAAACAGCCCTATTCAAAACAGTTGATTTGAGGAACAGCCTATTCCTTTAAATGATAATAATCCACTGCTCACCCCACCCCCATCCAGTCAGGTTGCGCTGTTTCATGAATATTCATTCACAAAGAAGTTCTCAAGCCATGACTGGAGATATTCAGATGAAGGGGCAGGATAATTCCCATGAGCTCTTCCTATGATGTAGAAAAGGGAGGAAAATCTGCATGGCATCTTTATTGAAGAAGCACATGTTTTCCTAAATCAGCAGAACAAAAGAAATTGACTGTGTGTCTTATTTCAGAGTTTGTTGATTGGTAGGCAAAAGTGTGTGTTTCATAATATGTCTCTTTTAATGAGCTGTGAGTGTAGTTTAGTTTTAACACCAAAAACTTAGCCCTGTTTACTGTCCATATAGACCTTTTTTGTGTGAGGTGCAAACCATTGTTGAATCAGTAGGCTGGGAAAATATTAGTTACCTGCTGAATACGCTACAGGAGCCTCACAGTATTCAAGCTTTTTGTTGCATAATATTGATATCAAATAGTCTTTGTGAGGACGAATTATTCTTTGAATAAATGCACATAATAATGGTGTGTGTGTGCGTGTGTGCGCGCATGTGAATGTGCTTATACTTGATTCTGAAGGCACGCATTTAGTTTTTGTTGAAGTTTGTTTTCCTCTTATTGCCTTTGCAGTAATGCATATTTATTGTCACCATTCTTCATTCATTTCAGAGGCTGTAAATTTTGCACTCAGCTCTAACATACAGCCCTGACCCTGCCTTAAAGGGCTGATGACACGAACATGACTCTATGCAATTTCTTAAATAAACTATACAACATGGCAAACATGTTAGATTTCTGTTATAATTACGTGAAAAGAAGCTGTTGTTACGCAAATATCCAACTTTTAATTGCACAGCGCAAGAAAACTGGGTCCGTGGCTCGCGGCCATGTTGTGACGTCAGCAGGAGAACACGCTGCGGTTCACTGGTTGTTCTACTCTGGTTCTACTCAATGGAAATGGTGCACGAAAACGCCGGTGAACTCTCTAGTGCTAGCTCTTCCTCTTCTGGGAGTCTAGAATTGTGTTGATCTCTTCCGAATAGAATCTATGATAGCCTACCCTCTTTACCCTTTGCCTCTCGTTGCTAGGCGGCAGTTACATGAAAGCCGCAAGCTTTCACAAGCAAATACATGACTGATATCATGCCGACTTTATGATTACAATTATGATTATCATGTAGAATCTATAGCTCTACGTACCTTTATCTTATGTCGTTTCACAACACATGTTCTGACAGGAGGACTGTCTTTGGATCCGGCGTAGCTACTAGTAGACCCCCTCTGGAATACTGGCAGTGTTGCCAGATTGGGAGGAATCCCTCCCAGTTGGGCGGTTTCAAGTGCATTTTGGTGGGTTTTGAACATATTTTGGGCTGGAAAACTTTTCCAGCCCAAGATATGTTCAAAACCCACCAAAATGCACTTGAAACCGCTCAACTGGGCGGGAAACCTCCCAATCTGGCAACACTGTGTAGGCACTGCTGATGGTAGTAACACACGTTTGTGCTGAACTGAACACCCAAGAGATTCTTTTAAGCTGGGAAGGGTGTCAAAACAATCCAAATTGAAGTGTTCAGAGCACAGGATGGATGTTGGTGAGGGCTCCCACTTGTCACAAGTGCGCCTGACTTGCTTCACCCACTTTGCATGCAGCTCGGGATCTCGGGGAAACTTGAATAAACTTACCCCATCCTTGTAGGTTTTGGAGCAAAAGCCGGCAACACAACGTGAAGGCATAATAACTAATATATATATAATGTATAATAATAATAATACTAATAATGACAAACTGAACACCTGTCGCATCAACAACAAACTGGTAAGTTAGGAGGAAGGTTCTTTCGCTGACGTCATATAGCTCCTCCTCCTCTTTCTTCTCCTGGGTGCTGCAGCCCCGTCAAATTTGCCCAAATAGCCGCGTTTTTTATCATAACTTGTAAAATAGGCGCCTTCGTGAATTAATATATGGATCATCGGGAATTACTTTTTATGTTATAAAACATCGCCAAAGATGTCAAAAACGTGTCATCAGCACTTTAAACACACACTCTTATTTATGACTACATTTACTTATGAATTAAACCCTTTTTCTACTGTGTGCATCAATTTTTCTAGCTGTGGGCTAATTAATTGTGTCAACACTGGCAGGCTGCAACAATAACTCGGTATGTGCGCACGCACACACACAAAGGACAATATATGCAGTGTGTGTGTGTGTGTGTGTGATATATTCGCATTATAATCGAAAAAAATTGTACTCACTAGTGATAACTGTGTCACTACAGGTAATGTAATGGATAGTGTAATGTACTAACCTGTAGTGACAGTTATCACTAGTGAGTACAAATTTTTTCGATTATAACACGAATATATCACACACGGTATATAACAGTGTTTTTGATCTGTGTTCTTTACATCACATGCCACTGTGCAAAATTTATAATAGTGAGACTTGCTGATTAGAAATCGATAATGAAATGGAGGAGGGCTGGAAAATGTTCTGCTCTAATACACACAGAGGAGATTGATGTGAGAAGAGGAATAAGGAAAGAGAAACCTTTATATGGAGTTGAAATATATCTGAAAATTCTGTTCATGTACAGTTTGCTTTTTTTAATAGGTGTGAGAACTTAATTTCATTCATATGATGCATGCTCTCCAGTATACACAGTTTTATTTATTCTTTCATTTTAACAACACATATCATGCAGATAAAATAAAAAATCTCAACACTGCCTCTCAGAGTGTGTACGTTTTGAAATGTAACCATGGCAACAAGTACCTGAGCTTAAATTTATATACTTCATGGGGGGCATGGTGTTACTGCCTCACTAGTGGTCAGCTAGTGGTGATAATAAATGGGAGGGTTAAAATCTATCAATAGCTGGAGCGTTTTATTAATAATATTAACAACAACAATGTAAATAATAATGGTGTACTAGGTTCATATTGCATTCCCCCTCAATAGCAAACACTAAACTTGCATATCATCTGTCCTTTTGTGTAATTTGTACTTTGATTAGACAACGTTTAATCAATCTGTCGACATTTAGCTTCTCCTCCAAATTTATTCTTGCAAAAAGATGATGATGGATAATAAATAATAATCCACTTCATTTACATTTGTTACACCTGAGGCAGTAACACACCTACTGGTGATACATTATGGAAGCGTCACTGAAATGGGTTGAAAGATATTAGCCCAGGTGGAGATTAAAACCAAGGGGTGTGTCACTTTGTGTAATAACCTGACATGACTGTCACTGATTGTTTGCATGACTCTATAACACGGGGCTTGTTACACTTAGCCCACAATAGCACTTTGTATGTTTCTGTGTATTTTTCTTTCAACTGCTGGTGATCGTGTTGCACTTGGTTTCACAAAATTCAAAATTGTTAGCCACAATTAAGACAATGTGGCTGAGTAGGTTTCCTCCAGGATCATGCAAGTAAGTGGATTGGCTCCTTCATTTTGCCTCTCTTTGTGTGTACTATGCTCATCCAGCATAAATTCCCACTTTGCGCCCTGGAATAGGCTTCGGATCCACCACGACCCTGATCAGGATCAGCGGGTACTGAAGATGGATGGATGGATAAATATACCATTTTTGTTATCTTGCTCCCCACTGCATGAAATTACAAATATGAAATGTGTGGCAGCTGAGTTAGCCTTACATCATCCTGGCAGATGGTAGCTGGTAAGAAGGGGACTTGTAATTCTGAAAAGTAAAACAAGTTTTCATTTAATTCTCATGACTAAGCAAAATGTCCAGTGAAGTTTGCCTCCTCTTTGTCTATTCTTATATTGCTTGTGTGACAGCCAGACATTTCACAGATACACTATATGGCCAAAGGTCTGTGGATACCTGATGATCACATCCCAATATGTCCTTGAGCATCCCATTCCAAAATCATATGGACTTAATACGGTGAAGGGAGATTATAAAGCTAGGGCAGACAGATACATTGTATACAATTGTGTGCATCCAATTTTGTGGTAGCAGTTTTGTGATAGTCCACATGTGGGTATGATTTATCAGGTGTCCACATACATTTGGCCATGTAATGTAGATCAGAGAAGTAGAGCCTTTCCTGAAATGAACTACAACATGTGATAACGAGTGACATCTGATAACTTCACATGTAGTGACATCTGACAGCTTCATCAAATCATGTTTACTGTATGTGTAAATCATGCATAGCTGGGCAAGATTTAAGCCGTCTTCACACAGACTGACCGTTTGTAGGACAATTGTCTTGGCAAGTTTAAAAAGTAAATATATACATTTCCCTGTTGTTTTGGTGGAATATAGATGTTTCTTGAATGTTAAGTTGTTGTAGACAGAAATACACAGTTCTGGCCAACCCTCCCAAATCCCACTCGGACATCCATATGAGAATATGATGGTGGTTGTTGTTTGTCGAACATGTCTGTTTCTGACCCAAAACAGTCCTCTATGACTGTGCATTATTAACCCTACTGCAATTAGTAATAATTAGTAGCAAATTTAACAAAATTTGCATTTTTTTGCAGCAGATTTTTTTTTTAATTCTAAGAGAGAGTTCTTCATAATGGATTTTTTTTTTTTTTTGTATGAAGGGGCATCAAATCCTGTATGCTCTCATTTCTATGGAGTGGATGGACACTGAATAGAGACACACAGGCTGTAGTTCTTTCATCAACTCTTTGTATTGATCAAATTGTATATGCACATGCCCCTGCCTTGTCTAAATTATTCACACACGTTAAATAGACACAGTTAATAATTAAACAGCTGCTCTGCTGTAATTAATATTGTGGAGCAGTGTGACAGGTTGGGTGGCAGTGCAGCTGCTGACATGCCAATAGGCACTTATTTATTTCTTTGTTTAGAGAATGGCTCAGATTAAAGTAGTTTTTCCCCTTTATTTTATTTGATTGTTTTGTTCAAATGACAGTGAGTGACACTAAAGCAACATCTTTCGACACTTTCACTCAGCCATTCAAGATAGATGCTTTTTTACTGCAGCCTTGTGTAAGTCACATCCTCAGTTTTCTTGTTTGGGTGAATTCCCACAATGTGAAACTTTCAGGGAAGCAGAGATGAATATTCATCCCCCTCTTCTCTCTCTCTCTCTGAGTATGTGATTGACAGTGCAGCCAAGCATGTCAGGCTCAGATTGAGTTGCTTTCATGTTTCTTTTGTCAAATCTTCCTCACCACTCATCACTAGATCAGTTACCAGGTTTTCTGTATGTGTATCTGATACACATCAAAAAGGTACTGGGATAACAAAAAATAAAATTTCACACAAGGACTTCACAGTGTTCACAGCACTACATAATATATTGGACATGATAGAAGAATTGTGTGTATGAAATGGATAGAGACAATAAGAAATCAATAAAAATTCTATATTAAAGTCTGATTAACTCACAGAGTCTTAATGAATGTGCAATTTGAAGAGTTTCTTCCTTAAATACATTATGCTGTGATTAAGGCTAGCCTAATATGTAAGAAATAAAACAATGGAGCATGGTGTTACAAGTGTTTTACTCCTCTTGTACCTCTGCACTTTGCCAGCATTTTGTTAGTTATTAAAAATGACATACTTTTAATCTCTTTATAATTGCATTTAATGTTGTGGAACATTCACAAGCCAAGCAAGTTCCAGCTGTAAACTGGAATTTCCTCTTCAGCCTTGCTTTATTTTCCCCTTCTATCAAATTCTGTTCCTTCTATCTAATTCTATTTCTGTGATGTTGGATGTATCATTATTATTATTTAATAAAATAATAATAATGATACATCAATTTAAATAAAAGTTACAAACTCTGATAGGAAGCAGCTTAGTAGATGGTAAAACTTTCTAAACTTTAATTCTCAAAAATATTCACATTTTGTACACTTTCCATTCCCTCCTCTTCAGTGTTATTTTTATAAACCTTAAATGAAAGTATAATTGAACTTAGCTTTGCAACTTTTTTACTGTTTTATTGGCAAAATTATACACTGTATTACACATTTAGGATCATGATTATTATATTGCCCAGCATAAGTGAAAAAAAACAAAACTGAAGGGCTGGTATTAAAAGTGTGAAAGCTCATTTTTGCCAAACAAAAAACACACACCGTAAATTACTTCCAGCTAACTATTACATGCAATGTACACACAAATTAGTCCACTGCTAAAGTTTTTATTGTTTTAGAAATCAATTGATATCTGCACACATAATACTGGCTCAGTATGTATTAAGTGCAAAAGTCATGGTGAAAGACTACAGCAGCAGTCAGAACTCAGACAGACTAGGTTCATGTAGGCAGATTCACATCCATCCGTGGATCAATACTGATGCAAAGATGAACAACTGAGAACAGCTAAAACAAAATAAGATAAAAAGAGAGAGAAAAAGAAACCCAACTTCAAAATCCATTGCACAGGATTCAGGAGAACTAGAAAATAAATACCCAAGAAACTGAGCTCAGTATTGCAGTATACATGTTTAAGGTTTCAGGCATTTATCTATGTATGAAACATATTTTTTAAACACTTTTTTTGTTTACCACATAATTTCATACATATTCCATATGTTATTTCATCATTTTGATGTCTTCACTATCTATCTATCTATCTATCTATCTATCTATCTATCTATCTATCTATCTATCTATCTATCTATCTATCTATCTATCTATCTATCTATCAGTTGTGGTTAGAAGTTTACATAAACAGACATGAATGTCATCGTGGACATGAATGCCATAGCATTCTTGGGCTTTTAATGATTTATTTGAACTGTTTTTTTTTTTTTTTTCACTGTGGCAGAATGACTGTGCAATATTCATTTTTAATAGAAAAAACAGCAAGAATTTAGTCCACAAGATTTAATTTATTTTCTGAAATCAAGACAGGGTCCAAATAATAAATAGTGCCAAAAATTTAGATATTTAAAAGACATTTTGGAACTTTCAGCATCACTGAATTAATAATCTAAGGAGGTGTTCTTAGATTATTAATTCAGTGATGCTGAAAGTTCCAAAAAGTCTTTTAATTTGCCAAGGCCTAACTACCTGTTAGTAATAATGATTGCTGATAGCTGGGAGCTTCTCTATGTCAACATTAGGATTTGTTTGGGAGCACACATTGGATTGACCAACATACGGCAAAATGGGAAAGTCCAAGGAGCTCAGTGCAGATCTGAGAAAGAGGATAATAGATTTACATAACACAGGAATGTCTCTTAGGCCCTGTCCACACGGCAACGGTATCAGGTGAATCCGATACAATTGTTTATCATTTCGGCCTGGCGTCCACACGGCACCGGTGTTTTGGGTGCCCCAAAACGCAATCTTTTGAGAACGGGTTCCAGAGTGGAAAGATCTGGCAACGTTGCCGTTGCGAAGTCATCTGGATGAGTAGAACGGATTTGTTTACGATGACGTCACAACCACATGTGCTTCACGCCGGGTAGAAGTGTAACGAACTCGATGCGAGTTGTTAACAAATCCTATAACTTGGTTCATGAAACGCGCTTACAAAATATTTTCACTGTGAATATTTATTGTGTAATGGTACAAAGTGAGAGAGAGAGAGAGAGAGAGAGAGAGAATAGCCCTTAGGCAGAGTCAATCCCGCCAGCAAAAATAGGGAAAAAAAGGAGCGATCTCACCTTTTCAGATGTTGGTTTAAGTCCTACAATACATTCCTCAAAAAGGGCGTAGAAGAACAAATTAATCCATCAACGTGTAGCATTCAATTTATTCTGGACCATTAAAGACGCCGCCTTCCGCGTAGAATCATACGTCATCCTCGCCGCCATATTGGATAGGTCAAAGAGGAGAATAAAGATGCCTCATTCATGTGCTGCGTTTAACTGTCCCAACAGGTTTACCATCCAAACGAGATCACATGGGATTACCTTTCACAGGTGAGACTGGAAAAATACTTTTCATTGTATTTGGTCATTATAATGTAATTTTACGAACAGATTTTTCTGACTTTGTGGCTAATATGAAGTCTCGCGCATAATAGTTTATGCACATGCGTCCTTACTTCTTCTATTGTTCTGGTGTCTCTGAAGGGACCGTCTTACAGCGCCCCTAGAGGTGTGGCATGTGTATTGCATCGTTTTCAGCAAGCGTTGCATTGCCATATGGACCTGATATTTTACTGATCGTTGCCCATTTGGACGCGATATTTTTTTAAATAACATCTCGTTGCCGTTGTCATGTGGATGTAGCCTTAGAGCCATTTCTAAACAACTGGCCATTCCAGGATCATCAGTTCAGACAATTGTATGTATGTACAAGTTATTGGGAGGTGCAGCAACATTGCTGGAAGAAGATCCTCAGCTGAGAGGACATTGGTTCAGATGGTCAGGAACCACCAAGGCACAGGCCACCAACGCTGTTTTTCTGTCAATGGAACTAGTGTATTGCACAAAGTCCATCCATCTATCCATCCATCTAGGCCAGAAGGTATATATTGCATTGTTATTGTGCCATTATAGGAAAATAAGCAAGAATGGGGTGGTATTGTTACCATTCCAAAGTAAATTATCTTCCAATAACAGCATGTTCTGAAGTGTTTTATTTCTCTTACATACATACTACTATTGCCAATGTGATGAAAATATTCATATCATATGTCAGTGCCATGCAAGTCTTTTTCCATTATTATAAGGGCTAGAAGCCAGCAGGTGTCTTGGTTTCCTGTAAAATGACTTTGAGACATTTCTACTGTAAAGGATGTGAAACAGAAATGAACAGAATTTTATGCAACTGTGTAAAAGTGATGTGTTAATTGAAAGCAGAGAGAATGGTAAATGGGATTGATTCCCGCTGGGAGTTTAAGACTGGTGGTGCTACATGGAGTTATGCGGGTATGAAAATTAGCTTGATGTCAGCATTTTATCACCGGGAATACTGGCACATGTATCACAGGGACAGTGTTTTTATTAGGGTTTATCCATTATTCAGTAATTGAGGTGTTTATCGATAGGAGGGGTTGAGTAACAGGTCAACAAGGTCAATGGAGGCAAAGCTATGCCAGGAGTCCAATACACAGGAAGGAAGAGCTCAAGCCCAGAATATATAAGACAAGAAATGAAGGAAAAATGTACACAGCAAGTGCTGAGAGTATAGTTAATGCAAGACTACAGACAAATAAACACTTGGACAAAGACTAGCCAGACATAACCAATCAAATCATGAGGAAAAGCTATGAAGGGGTATGATGTGAGGAAAACAGGAAGTGGAACTATCTATGAAACAGCCAAATTCTGAGTTAAAGTTCACAGTTAACACTGTTATACTAAGGTCAGGTTTACACCATCAGTAATATGATACAGCCTCAAATTCTGGATACATTATTTACTTGTGAGTTTATATCAGTGGCTTTGGAGTGCTTGGGGCATGTCTGAGTTTGAAATCTCACGTTCGAACTCAGGATACATTCTGGGTTGTTTGCTGAAGAGTTATACAACTTTTCAGCTTTTGGTTTGGGAAAGCCTTTCAGTCAGATCTACTCCTTGATAGCCAATATATAGTTATAAAATGTGTACACACCCCATTAAAATGATAGGTTTTTTCTGATGTAAAAAAAAATGAGACCGTGATAAATAATTTCAAAACTTTTCCCACTTTTAATGTGACCTATAACCTGTACAATTCAATTGAAAAACAAACAAATCTGTTAGGGGGAAAAACAAAAAATTAAAAACGTACAAGAAGCTGGTTGCGTAAGTGTGCACACCTGTAAACTAATACTTTGTTGAAGCACTTTTTGATTTAATTACAGCATTCAGTCTTTTTGGGAAAGAGTCTATCAGCCTGCTAAGTCTAGACTTGGCAATATTTGCCCACTCTTCCTTGCAAAAGTGCTCAAATCTGTCAGATTGCGGGGCATCTCTTGTGCACAGCCCTCTTCAGGTCACCCCACAGATTTTCAATTGGATTTAGGTCTGGGCTCTGGCTGGGCCATTCCACAACTTTAATTCTCTTCTGGTGAAGCCCTTTTTTTTGTTGATTTCGATGTTTGCTTGGGGTCATTGTCATGCTGAAAGATGAAATTCCTCTTCATCTTCAGCTTTTTAGCAGACACCTGAAGGTTTTGGGCCAAAATTGACTGGTATTTAGAACTGTTCATAATTCCCTCCACCTTGACTAAACCCCCTGTTCCAGCTGAAGAAAACCAACCCCAAAATATGATGCTGCCACCATCATGCTTCACTGTGGGTATGGTGTTCTTTTGGTGATGCACAGTGTTGTTTTTGCACCAAACATACCTTTTGGAATTGTGGCCAAAAAGTTCAACCTTGGTTTCATCAGACCATAACACATTTTCCCACATGCTTTTGGGAGAGTTGATGTATTTTTTTTTGCAAACTTCAGCTGGGCCTGGATGTTTTTCTTTGTAAGAAAAGGCTTCTGTCTTGCGACCCTACCCCATAGTCCAGACATATGGAGAATACGGGAGATTGTTGTCACATGTAGTACACAACCAGTACTTGCCAGAAATTCCTGCAGCTCCTTCAGTGTTGCTGTAGGCCTCTTGGCAGCCTCGCTGACCAGTTTTTGTTCTGTCTTTTCATCAATCTTGGAGGGATGTCCAGTTCTTGGTAATGTCACTGTTGTTTCATATTTTCTCCACTTCTTGATGACTGTCTTCACTGTGCTCCATGGTATATCTAATGCCGTGGAAATTTTTTTGTACCCTTCTCCTGATTGATACCTTTCAACAATGAGATCCCTTTGATGCTTTGTAAGCTCTCTGTAAACCATGGCTTTTGCTGGAGGATGCAACTGAATAAATGTCAGGAAAATCCTACTAGGAGAGCTGAACTTTATTTGGGGTTAATCAGAGTCATTTTAATTGATGGCAGGTGTGTACCCCAAAAGACTGAATGCTGTAAATAAATCAAAAGGTGCTTCAACAAAGTATTAGTTTAAGGATGTGCACACTTATGCAACCAGCTTATTGTATGTTTTTTATGTTTTTCTCCGGCGGCACAGTGGTGTAGTGGTTAGTGCTGTCGCCTCACAGCAAGAAGGTCCGGGTTCGAGCCCCGCGGCCGGCGAGGGCCTTTCTGTGTGGAGTTTGCATGTTCTCCCCGTGTCTGCATGGGTTTCCTCCGGGTGCTCCGGTTTCCCCCACAGTCCAAAGACATGCAGGTTAGGTTAACTGGTGACTCTAAATTGACCGTAGGTGTGAATGTGAGTGTGAATGGTTGTCTGTGTCTATGTGTCAGCCCTGTGATGACCTGGCGACTTGTCCAGGGTGTACCCCGCCTTTCGCCCGTAGTCAGCTGGGATAGGCTCCAGCTTGCCTGCGACCCTGTAGAACAGGATAAAGCGGCTACAGATAATGAGATGAGATGAGGTTATAGGTCACATTAAAAGTGGGAAAAGTTTTGAAATTATTTATTGTGGTCTCTTTTTTTTTAACGTCAAAAAAACCTATTATTTTAACAGGGTGTGTACCCTTTTTATATCCATTGTAGGTATACAGTGTCTCGCAAAAGTATTCATCCCCCTTGGTGTTTGTCCTGTTTTGTCGCATTACAAGCTGGAATTAAAATGGATTTTTGGAGGGTTGGCAGCATTTGATTTACACAACATGCATACCACTTTAAATGTAAAAATTGTTGTACTGTGACACAAATGATAATTAAGATGAAAAAACATAAGCATATCTGTATAAATCAACCTGTTCTGGAAGGACTCTGACTGCAACACAACTAAGTAAGCAATATGAAAACCAAGGAACACTCCAATCAGGTCAGAGACAAAGTTGTGGAAAAGTATACATCAGGGTTGGGTTATAAAAAAAAAATCCCAAACTTTGAATATCCCAGGGAGCACCATTAAATCCATCCATTTGATGCATTATCTGTAGCCGCTTATCCTGTTCTACAGGGTCGAAGGCAAGCTGGAGCCTATCCCAGCTGACTATGGGCGAGAGGTGGGGTACACCCTGGACAAGTCACCAGGTTATCACAGGGCTGACACAGAGACAAACAACCATTCACACTTATGGTCAATTTAGAGCCACCAATTAACCTAACCTGCATGTTTTTGGACTGTGGGGGAAACCGGAGCACCTGGAGGAAACCCACGTGAACAGCATGCAAACTCCACACAGAAAGGCCCTCAGTGGCCGCTGGGCTCAAACCCAGGACCTTCTTGCTGTGAGGCAACAGTGCTAACCACTACACCACCATGCTGCCCCACCATTAAATCCATTATAGCAAAATGGAAAGAATATGTCACCACTACAAACCTGGCAAGAGAAGGCCGCCCACCAAAACTCACAGACCAGGCAAGGAAGGTGTTACTCACAGATGAAACAAAGTCACCAAAAATAACAATGAAGGAGCTGCAAAGATGCACAGCAGAGATGGGAGTATCTGTCCATAGGACCACTTTAAGCCATACACTCCACAGATCAGGGCTTTATGGAACAGTGGCCAGAAAAAAGTAATTGCTTAAGAAAACACATTTGGAGTTTGCCCAACAGCATGTGGCAGACTCCCCAAACACATGGAAGAAAATTCTCTGGTGAAATGAGACTAAAATCGATCTTTTTGGCCATCATGGGAAATGCCATGTGTGGTGCAATCCCAACGCCCTGAGAACACCATTCCTACAGTGAAACATAGTGGTGGCAGCATCATGCTGTGGGGATATTTTTCATTAGCAGGGACAGGAAAGTTAGTTGGGACTGAAGGAAA